>NW_017537235.1:63403-65077 GCF_001853355.1 Bactrocera latifrons | reverse complement strand
AATTTTTTCATCCTCTTGAGCTATTTGCAAATTTCGTTTGTTTATCTGAAGGTGTCTCTGTTAGTTTGAACTTCGGCTTTATCGATTTCCTGTCATATTTAATTTGCTTGCATTTTTAGCAATTACCTATAATTAGCTGTACATGTTCCCTTAATTTTGGATAGTATATTTTATCCTTAAGTGTATTATAAGTCTCGTTTATTCCGCTATGCATTGACTCATTATTATAGTAAAGTGAAATTTGTTTATACAGATCTTCTTCTTGTATAATTTCTGTTGCTCTTTTAGTACATTTTATAAATTGTAACTTGCTGCTGCAAGAAGACTTGCTTGTAAGTAGTAGTTGAATTGTGAGATAATCGGTCTCCTCTACTTCGGAAAAAATACCCACTTTGTCCCTGTCAATATATCATCGGAAAATATTTTTCAATATGTTCTCCGTATCAATAGGGTTGATCTCGATTACTTTCGTTCCATGTATTATTTGAACTTCAGTTTGGGGACTATATGTTATTTTAATTTGAGTCTTATACTTGTTAACAATTTCTTCTTTTATGAAGAAGTGTTCTAATAGTAGGAATGTATTGTATCTGACATTTCTAAATTGGATTCTTTATCATTACTTTTGTCGATTTTGGAGGGTTTTCGATTCGGCTTAAAAAATCTGCTACTACATTATTTTTCCCTTTCTGATATTCAATTTCATAATGAAACTCTTGAAGTTTCAATAGCCACCTTTGGTGACGTTTTGAAAACTCTCTTCCTTTATATTTATTATTTAAAAATACTATCGGGCAATGACCAGTTACAATTTTAAATTTTGTGCCATATATGCACGGCCTGAAATAGGTTATTGAATATATAATGGTTAGAAATTCCTTATCTGTTGTGTCATATTTCTGTTTATAGCTATTTAAAGTTCTGCTAATGTAGCACACTGGCTGACCTTGTTGAGAAAGCACACTGCGTAATCACTTGCATCCGTTGTAATGGTAAACTCCTTATCATATTCAGGAAATTTTAAAATTGGATGTGGTGATATCAGTGCTTTCAAATTTCCAAAACTAGCTATGTACTGCGGATCTCTTGAATTTATTTTGTAACCTTTTTTTTAAATATTAATTCAATGGATATGCAATTTTTGAGTAGTCCCTAATGAACTTTCTATAATAACCAGTGGCTCCTAAGAAACTTTTTACTTGTTTTTCAGATCTAGGTATTTTCAAATTTTGTATTGCTGCTATCTTGTCCTGATTTGGCTTAATTCCCTCTTTTGTTAAGGTATGCCCGAAAAATTTGTTTCCCTCATTAGAAAATTACATTTATCAACTTGAATTTTGAAATTATGTTCCTTTAACTTTTAGAAAATTTTTTCTAATGAGCTTAAATGTTCCTCTAATTACGTTGAAAAGATTAATACGTCGTCCAAATAAACGGCACATATCTTATTTATGTATTTTCTTAATATGTCATTCGTTAATCGTTGAAAGGTAGCCGGAGCATTTTTTAGTCCGAAGGGTATTCTTATATAGTCGTATAATCCCACCGGAGATACAAAAGCTGTCTTTTCAATATCCTTTTTATCCATTAAAATTTGATGGTAACCTTTGGCTAGATTAAGAGTAAAACACTGCGCCTTGCCCGACTTGTATAAGATTCCATCAATGTTTGCCA
>NW_017537235.1:42480-52578 GCF_001853355.1 Bactrocera latifrons | reverse complement strand
TCTGCAAACTTAAACGCATCACCGCTTATTTATTACGCTTCATCAATAACACAAGGGCTTACGCCGTTGTACGACAATTCGGCAGCTTGTCTTGCGCTGAAATTCAAWACGCTGAAATAGCATTGGTAAAGTATACTCAATTTATTGTTTTTAAAAAGGAAATTTCTAATTGCAGAGAAAATAAGCCAATACATACACGAAGCAGTTTAGCAAGACTACAACCTTTTCTAGACGCAAATGGTATCCTACGAGTAGGAGGACGCATCAAAAACGCACCGCTTTCGGATTGTGTTAAACATCCTATAATAGTGCCGAAAAAATCAYCGCTGGCTAAAATAATCGCAGCAGAAGTACATATTTTAACATTACGTGGTGGACCTCAGATAATGCAAGCGGCGCTGCAACGAAGATTTTGGGTGCCAGGCATTCGTAACCCTGTCCGTGGTATATATCGAAAATGCATTCGCTGTAGACGACTGAGTTGTCAACCACTACAACAAATCATGGCTGATCTGCCTCCAAGTCGCGTCATTTCAACCAGATGTTTCTTACGTAGTGCAGTAGATTACGCTGGCCCTTACGCCGTGAAATTTACGCATGGAAGGGGTGCAAAATCTACAAAGGCATACATATGCTCATTTATTTGCATGAGTACTGGTGCAATGCATCTCGAACTTGCTGGAGACCTTTCGTCAATTGCTTTCATAGCTGCTTTCAAACGTTTTACTAACCGGAGAGGATACTGTCAGCACATTTACTCTGACAACGGCACTAACTTCGTAGGTGCTGAAAAGGAATTACGATTAGCCTATGAGCTGTTAATGCCCGTGATCAAGCTGTCGCTATTACCAACAAAGGGGGACATATTTTCTGTATGACATTCTTAGAATTTAATTAAAATTGTAGTTTTTTTTGAACTGTTGTTCAAGGCGGCCGGTATGTTCGCGCCTATCTGGCATCATCTTTTTAAACATATGTTTGAAGCTACAWGGGCAGCACTTATGTGCTTGCTGTCAAACCAGCTTCCGTTTTATCTCTCTCTTCAATAAAGGAATTCGACCGTCTTTCAGTTCAATCCGCATAAATACAATTCATCTTCCGCGAACGTTATTAAACATCAACACTAATAGTAGAGCTTGGGTCTATCAATGCACACCATTTTTTATTAAACAAAGTAAGTGAAATTAATATTTTATTTTGATTTTCCGAGGCTAATTGGTAAAAAATTCATCGTTGTTATTCGTTTCCTCTGTTAGGCCATTTGAACGTCTTGTTTGCCGAGTGCCGTTCTGCATATTTTGTCTTGCCGATATTGATTTGTATATTGGCTTGAATTTCGTGTCCGATAATTAGTTTGTCTCTGCGGATTATTTGGGTTAAAATTATTTTGCCCTGAAAAATTGGTATTTCTTTGGGAGTATCGTCCCGAATTATTTTGTGCATAATAACGATCATTGTTTTGATCGCCAATATTTTGTCTCCTAAAGTTGTTTATTCTTTGATTATTATGATTTTGGTTACTATAAAAATCCTTTGTTGGCCTAAAGTGCTGTTTTAATTTTATTTTGAATGTATCCCAATTTTCTGGAGGATTCAATGTTAAGAAATTTTTTGCAGATCCTAAATTTTTTAAATCATAAACTACTCTGAATGCTAACTGTTGTTGTCCTGCACAATCAGCTAGTACGCTATCAATTGCCTCAAAAAATGCCGGTAATTTTTTTGCATTGCCTTCAAATGGCTGTAAGTATTTTAGATCTTTTTCTATTTTCTGCCTAATTCTAATTTCCTGTTGTGCAACATTTTGTTGAAGTAATTGTGGTATTGCTGATAAACAACGTTCAACGTTTAACATTTGGTTGTGAGCCATCATATTTTTGTATATTTTTCTTTTTATGCGAGATAATTTTTTATTAGTATATATAACTAAAAAAAACGATCTATAGTTTTTGTCTATTTGTATACTCTGAAGGCATTTAGTTTAAGCGAATGTAGGTGCATATATTTTTTACACTTTAATATCTAGAGTGTAATATGTATTAGTGATTTTGTACCCTACTGTTGTTGCTGCTTGCTTTGATGATAATATTGATTGTTGCTACTGYTACTGTTATTTTTGCTTTTGATGTTGTTCTTTTTGTTATAGCTGCTGCTGCTATTTCCGCTGTTGTTGTTTTAGTTATTATATAACTGCTGCTACTGTTTTCGATGGCGCTGCTATTGATGTTGTAGTTTTTGTAATAGCTGCTGCTGGTGATGATATTTATGGTGCTATTCGTATTATTACACGTTTTACGCTCTTCGACGTTGTAAAACAATTGATATTCATTCACTATGGAATTTTGTTACTAAATTGTTATTATTATATATATACATGTATATATATACATTTTATTTATTTTTTATTATTTTTTTTATAACTGCAGTTTTGTTGTGGTTCACTTCGACTGCGCCAGTTATGGATAATATCTCTTTGGTCTGTAGCAAGAATCAGACTGAACCGGCAATCAGATCAGCAACTCGAGTCTGCCACAATGTGTGGGTGTACCGCACATTCCAACAGACTCAAAATATGCCGAGTCTGCTGTTTTGGTCACGTACTGGCTGATCATTCGATGTGTTGCACAACTGCATGCCGTCAGTTGACGTAACCTGAGATGTAACTCGCGCTCTCAGCGCCAACTATGAAAAATACCGCAAGACTTTCTCTGGCGAATGTTT
This sequence comes from Bactrocera latifrons, assembly GCF_001853355.1. Classification (NCBI taxonomy): domain Eukaryota; kingdom Metazoa; phylum Arthropoda; class Insecta; order Diptera; family Tephritidae; genus Bactrocera; species Bactrocera latifrons. The sequence goes on along the minus strand of NW_017537235.1, from coordinate 49,857 downwards.
GTGAGGTAATTTATGCAACCCAGGGAACAATTTTATAGCATTTGGCATATTAATAGTATGTGGAGTGAAATAGATAAACTCGGAGAACAACCACGTCTAATTCCCAGTACACAAATCAAAAAGCAATAAATAAAACGGGATTAAACTTTCCACGAATAATGCGTTTAGTGTTTGCTGCTTTTTGACTAAAAATTGTTCAAATCAAAATAATTTGTGCAACCCAGGGTACAATTTTATAGTATTTGCCATATTAATAGTATGTAGTATTGGCGAAAAGATCGGGCACATACCAACTCCCATATACTCAAATCACGATTTTCTACGAATAATGCGTTTAGTGTATGCTGCTTTAATTAACAATTGTTCAAATCCAACCAAAACTGTTCAAGCCCGAAGATACAGAATATGGGAACCCCAGTTATAGGTGACTTTTGACCGAAAATATTAGTCAATATATGAGATATACAAAAGAAGTTCTGAGAGATTCTTTTCCTGATAATAAAAGCCGTGTGAATCAGGTTAATACTTCGCTGAGTCCTCATATACTTAACATAGAGATTTGCAAACTTCTGGGTGATTTTATACTGCATATATCGGCCGTTGAGTAATCTCAACGAAAATTGGGCGAAAACTTCACCTTATATAACATTTAATATGTGTAAGGGACCTTAATGAAACACAGATAACATTTATTTAGGATGTAGCATTATAATAGTTAATAGATAAAATCGGGTCGATACTACTCCAACTAACATATACTACTGATATAATGAGTTTCGTTTTTCTAACAAACCGTATGCCAAATATGTCGGTCAGTGTATGAGTTATTCTTGTATATAGTATATGTAAGTTAGCACCCATACATTCAAAAAGTATCATATGATACAAAGTAATATAATATAACACCACTAAATCACTGAGAGTGCACAATCCGTGGGAAGCGCAACGTCAGCAAACTGCGTACCCGTTGCAGCAGCAAACGTAGGTTTAGAGTTAGGCGTAAATGATTGTAAAATTCAGTTCTTACACAAAATTCAATAAAGGAGCATCGCTCCCAAAAAAAGGAGCATAGCTCCCGAAAAAATTTTTGTTTATTAAAATTAACTAAACGTTTTTTAACTTGTATGAATATATAATATTGCTGGGTACCCATCCTCTGGTTCACGTTTTACACAAAACGTTTCCTTGGCGTTGATCTCTCCAAGTTGCAAGAGTATATAATGTTCGATTGAGCCATTTCGTGTTATTTTTATTTTATTGGCCGATATATGTATATAGTTTAAAGTAGATCGGAAATTCTTATGGTAGCGACGAGGAAAACCTTTAATTTCTTTTAACCTTTCAAAGTTTAAAAATGTCCTAATTTTGTAATTTTGTACTCTCGCAACATGTAAGAGAGAGTTTAATAGTAGTAGCTCACCTAACGGTGGTTTATATCACTTAATAATAATCGACTTACATTCAGTGCCTCAAAAAATATTCGGAAACTTTATTTTTTTAGCAAAATGAACCCAAAATATTTGGGCTTAATTGAACTCTGACTCAAATAAAATATAAAATGTTTTTCCCATACAATCTTAGTAATGCCAGATGCAGCTTCATTTTAGTTTGAAGTGAAGTATTCATCTTACAGAATGTCAACTTTTTTTATAAACTTTAAGAGCGACTTGATATCTACATTTGATACTTCGTCCATTACTTTGAATTCAGAATTGCCTAGATACTTGACACGAGTTCTAGATAGTGCTGGATAAAGGCGTAGGATGTCATGTCAACTTCTCTGCACTTTATGCATGTATCGTTATCACTTAGCTGTTATCACAAGCATGTGATGCCAGTAGGTTTTGACCTGTCCGGCACTCCTTTCGAGACCGTGTGAGGATGCATATATCTCGCCCTGATCCGCCTGTTAGCCTTTTAGGAAATTTCGTTGCATATCGTGCTTTCTGTACTTCGGTATCCAGACGGATGGCACTTTTGGCCATCTCATTAGCTGTTTTCTTTCCCGAAACTTCTTTGTGGCCTGGAACCCAGCATATACTGGGTAACTGCTAATTATGCTTTGTGTGCAAATGCGATGTTGTGTAACAAACTTACTTTGTCGGGTCTTCATTTCTTGTCTCTAGCGATTAGTTTTAACAGTTTCATCATGTTTCAGGAGCCCATGAGATACCACACCTTTCTTGTGCCACCAAACACTGAGCATTGCCTTCTTACTAATCGATAAAACTGTACACAAGAAGCTTAGAGCTGTTGCCTCTAATGATCGAATTCTTTCAATAAGTACGCTTAAAAGTGAAATAAATCGAAAAAAGCGCTTCTCGAAAGTATATTTTTGTAACAGAACGAAGTTCAACATATTTGAGCTTGACTGTGGCAACAAAGTTCAGAAAAAAATTAATTCCGAAAAGCTAAGAAAAAACATAATATCTTCGGTTAAGCAGGAGGGTGGAAATGTACTGCTGTGGTCTTGGAAACGTGAAATTGATAAAATTAATCATCTGAAATATATTCAAATATTAAAAGATAATTTAAATGTTAGCTTGGATAAATTTGGACTTTATATATTATCAACAGTACAACACCTCAAAAGCTTTAGAAACGCCTCTTCTCCCCCGAATCTTAATTCGATTAAGCACTAGTGGGAAGATTTTGAAGTCTTAAAGAATGGGGAGAAGTCTTTGCGGAGCGAACAATTAAAAAAAAATTATTATTCTCAATTCCAAATATATTAAAAGAGCTGATAAAGATCAATGGATACTCATCCCGATATTAATTAAAAGTAAGGTTTGGCTTAGTTCATATAGAAACAATTGCGAATAATTTTGTAAATTTTTATAAATTCACTGAATTTTTCAGTTGAAATGTTTATTCCTTTAATGTTAGGATTAAGAAAGTTGCCCATGTGTGCATTAATATGAATATGTTAAAAGAGAAATAATAATGCACAGCAGAAAATTATTAGCCATTGATTTTCTTTATAATCGTTTCTTTACCTGAGATAGCTGGTGCTCCAAAACTTTCTTGAAGACTTTCGATGAAATCTTTGTCAGAAGGGTTGTCTGTGGTAATGACATCACAGTCAACATTGTTCTAGTCTTTAAATGTTGCATTAATATTACCAACGGTTTTAAATGAAGACTCTAAAAAGGCAAAGTGGGATAGTAAAGGGTAGTTTTCTTCGTGCCAAGGCATATTGTTGTTCGTTGTGGTGCCAACTATTACAAATCCTGCTTTTCTAAAATAGTTTCCAATTGTCTCGGATTTTACTTTGACATCCCACATTTTCTTAAGTTTCTTATGGCATCCAGCAAATTTATGCGTGTGGGACGTTTTTTTCTCTTCCATTTTTTACAAAATATTTGTCAAAATGCGTTTTTATGTTACAAACTATGCTCTGATCCATTGGCTGAAGTAACGAAGTCATGTTGGGTAGGAAATAAGCAATTTCAATATTTTTCAATTGGTCCTTTACATCCCTAGGGTGCGCAGCGCAGTTGTCAACAAAAATTAAACTAATTATTTATTAAGAAGCAAACTTTCGGTTGAATTTCAAAAGCCATTTCACGAAAATCGTGCTTGTCATAGATGCTTTCGAATTAAATTCATAATCCACGTCTGGAGATTTGATTCCTTTGGAGCATCTCGAATTTTTGGCCTTTCAAGCAATTTAACTTTCTCCAATCCGGTCATATTGCAGGCCACCATAACAGTAAGCCTCTCTTTGCTGTTTTGTCCTCCCAAAGCACTCCTCATTTATAAACGCCATCGTTTATTTGGTAAGCACTTAAAAAACAAACCCGTCTCTTCGGCGTTAAAGATGTCGTTTTCGTTTATATAACAATTTCGTCTTTATAACAATTTTGGCAAGACATTCGTTACCCAATCATCTTTAGTTTGGATGTTGGCGGCAGCAGTTTCCTCACACAATTTTTTTGAACAATCCCGTGATGATTTTTAAATTTTTCAAGCCAGCCTACACTTGGTTCAACTTTTCCGTGGCTTAATGCTTCAAGGAATTGTTTTGCTTTTTCTCTCAGTATTAGTGCAGATAGAGGAAGATTCCTACCACAAGCCGCGTATAGCCATTTCAGCATTGCTTTGTCAATATGTTCAAAGGTACAAGTTCGAAGCTTCTTGCGTTTAATACTGGATGCATTATCTGTGACACTGGTTAAAAGCTTATTCATATTTTTTTTTTTTAAATCATAGATAAGCTACTGGAAGGAATTCCAAATTTCATAGCATTGTATTTTTGTGAATCTTTTTCTTTTTCAACTTCTTCTATGATCAATGCTTTTTTCCTTATGCGCGGATGATTATTATCGCGATATGCAAGGACAAATTGATAGCGACTCCAAGAAATATGAGAGATGGAAATGATTTCAATTGGCACTTGCATAATTCGGTGGTTAACCGAAATACAATTTCAATTTTATGGAAAATAAACGGTTCAAAGTTGCGTTGTGAAAGCACAGAACAAGAATAACAACATCAATAACACACAACAAAGCGATGTACATTTCTTTTTTGTGCGCGTGAGTTACATACATCTCAAGTTACGTCAACTTGCGACATGCAGTTGTGCAACACATTGCATGATCAGCCAGTACGTGACCAAAACAGCAGACTCGGCATATTTTGAGTCTGTTGGAATGTGCGCTACACCCACACATTGGGGCAGGCTCGAGTTGCTGATCTGATTGGAGAGTCAGTCTGATTCTTGCTACAGTTCAGACCGGTATACTTTTATCCACAACTGGTGCAGTCGAAGTGAACTACAACAAAATTGCAGTTATAAAAAAAAATATATAAAAATCACGTGTCACGTTGTTTAAGTTCGATGGACTCCTAAATTACTGAACCGATTTTAATGAAATTTTTAACACTGTGTGCAGTTTGGTTCAACTTGAAAGTTAGGATAGTTTATAACTCTCCTTATAGTCGCATTATTTATTTMTTGCAAATTATTTGTTTATTATTAGCAAAGAGCTATCCACCAGTTGGTGGCGCTAACAGCGGTATTGAGTAAGTGCGGTATGTTACAGTAGATGCCACTACATTTCTAGCAGCTGGCGGTGTTTTTGTTATAACAAAAGCTGCCACTTGCTAAAAACATTAAATGAAAATGCGTTGTTTGAAGTTTATATTATTTGCGGTAAAGTTATACGAGTCTATGACTTTCAATATTCTAAATTTAAGAAAAAATCACATACAATCCGTGAAATAAATAAAGTTATGTGCATATGTATGGTCAGACAAATAAGCAATGCTGCCACTCTTTTCCAGTAAATCTTCCTAGAATTTGGGAGATTTCAGAGGAATTTAGGAAATCGCAGAGTTGATTTCTGCATGTATTTCCTAAATGCAAAAACAAATTTCATTTAGTTGCTTTTAGGTATAGAATTTTGTATGGCTAAATGTACATTTGGAGTTAAATTTAGAGCTATATGTGCTATTGCAGTAGATGGCGCTACATGAGAATACATTTATTGACACTTATTTGTGATACTAACGGCTGACGTTGTAAGGTAATTGGATAAGTGCGCTGTATTAGGCTAGATGCCGCTATAGAAGCAGATGCTGTTATATTAAAAGTCCAAACGTTTATTTTAGCTAAAATTTATTAACGTAAAACATGTTTTTAAAATTTACCAGACTCGACCACGCTTTGCTTTCTTTTTGTTATTTAAAACTCTTTAAACAAATTAAACAAAAGTAAGTATTATTAGTTTACTTTTCATTTTATTTATTAAATCTTATTGTGAACTTTCAAGTAATATTTTCAATAAAATGCCACCAAAAAAATCTAACCTCAATAATGCACGGAGTAGAGCGGCACAACGCCAAAGGGTTCAAAAAGTTCAGCAGTCTGCAGAACAAATCGCAGCAAGAAACTCAGCTCAAAGAATCAGGACAGCAGAGAGTCGGGTACAAGAATCCCAAGAACAGCGTGATAGACGTCTGCGACAAACTGTTGCCAGAACAAGAGCGKYGCGTGAACAACACATAGCTACAGCACGATTACGAGATGGACAGAGASAGCGGACCAGCCGCTCATTAACWYRTTCAACATTTGTTCGTCTTGCGTTCGAATATGAAGCAGATATTGATTACTCTGCGCATTCAAAAATTGCTATCGGGAAAATGGATAAACTATGTCCATATTGTCATGCATTAAAATTTCGCAATGAAACACCCAGCATGTGATGTGCATCAGGAAAAGTTCTGCTGCCACCTCTTCCCACTCCGCCGCAACCTTTAATATCGCTTCTTGCTCCCGATTCAGATAATTCAAAAATATTTTTGCGAAAGATACGCAAATTTAATTCTTGCTTCCAAATGACATCATTTGGGGCAACTAAAATTTGCGATCTCGCATCCGTATGACCGATATCCGATCCGATGGACGTAATTTTAAACCTACATTTAAAATAAAAGGGCAGGTGTACCATAAAATTGTGTCATTGATGCCTGATGATAATCCCAAGTTTCTACAAATTTATTTAATGGGCAGTTGTGAAGAACGTGTGACAACTCGGTACCAGTATAATTTCATTGAACAAGCCGAGGAAAGAGCAATTGTGATATTGTTGGAAATTTTTTTAGAAACTCAGAATAAACTCATTCAATTGTTTAAAAGAGTATCACCACAATTGCTAAGTGACAACTATCAAATCGTCGTCAAAGCCGACAAAGTTCCATCAGGAGAACATGCTAGAAGATTTAACGCGCCAACTGTTGATGAGGTAGCTGTTATTATGGTTAGTGATCGAGTTGAATATAGAGCTATAAAAATTACACGGTGGGACAACACCATTAGTACGATTTCAGATCTGCACCATTCATATGACGCACTCCAATATCCATTAATATTTTGGCAAGGACAGGATGAATATCACCTTAACATCAAACAGTGTGATCCAAATACTGTTAAATTTGACAATTAGCTATTTAATTTCTTACATATGTATTACCTTTAATTCCTTATTTAATTTCTTTATTATTTTTTTTAGATAATACAAGAGATCAAAAAGTAAGTTTAATGAACTACTACGCAAGCCGATTGATGATTAGGAATTATCAGGATAACTATATTCTTCGATATCGTCAGCTATTCCATCAATACATTGTGGATATGTATGCTAAGATCGAAAGCGAACGCTTGCGATTTATTCGACACAACCAGCAGAAATTATGATCAGAAGAATATATTCACTTACGGGATGCTATTGTCGGAAATATCGATGGAAATTTAAACCCCAATGTCATCGGTAATGCTTTCATTTTACCTTCAAGCTACATCGGTAGTCCACGGAACATGCAGGAATAAATACAGGATGCGATGACTTACGTACGTAATTACGGTCGTCCAGA
>NW_017537235.1:40042-41370 GCF_001853355.1 Bactrocera latifrons | reverse complement strand
CAACATGAATGCTCTATTTACGTTTGTTATTGGTGAATGTCCCCGGACCAACGTATTTCAAATTTTTGCGGACAGTTAATGCCCGAGTATTTAATACATATCAAGATGCATGTCGCGAACTGCAATTGCTAGAAGACGATAACCATTGGGACCTAACACTTGCCGATGCTGCGTTCACATCAACGCCAAATAACATTCGCCACCTGTTTGCAATTATTTTGACGACGTGTTATCCATCATAAGCAACCACTTTGTGGGAAAAATACAAAAATTGTATGACGGAAGACATATTGCACCGAATTAGACAAACAGAGCCAGTGATGTATAATGAAAGGTTAGTTTTGATCGAGGATTTATGTATTTTAATTTCAAATTTACCACTAAATTATTATGGTATGCCATCACCTGATCGTCTGACCACCGACTTAATTAACACCGATTTATAACGAGAAAAACAATATGACCATAGTAGTTTAGCTACAATTATCACGAACAGTGAGCCATTATTGACAGCTGAACAAAAAATTATTTATAATCAGATTATGCTGACTGTTGCTGCTAAACAAGGCGGCTTTTTCTTCTTGGACGCACCAGGTGGAACCGGTAAGACATTTTTAATATCGTTGATTCTTGCCAAGATACGGTCACAACAGAAAATCGCATTGGCAGTTGCATCATCAGGCATTGCGGCTACTATGCTAGATGGTGGGTGAACGGCACATTCAGCATTCAAGTTGCCATTACAAATTCATAGCAACCCAAACGCAATATGTAACATAAAAAAAAATAGCGCAATAGCTGCAGTGTTGCAAAGAAGTTCTATCATTATTTGGGATGAGTGCACAATGACTCAGAAATATTCACTCGAGGCATTGCACCGAACTATGCAAGATTTGAACGGCAATGATAAACTTTTTGGACGTGCTGTCATATTACTATCTGGTGATTTCCGACAGACGTTGCCGGTCATACCTCGCTCTACTTTCGCCGATGAGATTAACGCATGTTTAAAACAGTCATTTTTATGGAGAAATGTTAAAACACTTCGATTGACTATAAACATGCGCGTACATTTACTAAATGATCCGTTAGCACATATATGTTCGGAACAATTGCTAGATATTGGGAACGGTACAATAGAACGGCAACCAAACACGCAATGTATTAAACTGCCAGACAATTTCTGCACTGCTGTTCACACAAAAATTGAATTGATTGAAAGTATTTTCCCGGATATACAAAATAATTATTTAGATCATAACTGGCTCAGTGGGCGGGCTATTTTGGCAGCCAAAAATGTTGACGTTGACGAAATTAACTTCCAGATA
>NW_017537235.1:35032-38337 GCF_001853355.1 Bactrocera latifrons | reverse complement strand
AAAAGTTGAATATAAAATCAGAAATGAACTATTTTATGAAAATTTGTGCTTATTATCAACTCTACGAAAATTTTCATCAATAATTTTAAAAATTTTGACCTCCAGTTCAAATCTCAATCCCGTGGATTTTTATACCAGATATATGTATACTAAGGTTTCCGTCTTTATTCGTAAATAATAATTTCACTGTAGTGAATAGTTTACTACAACATTCTGAGAATTCGAATGATTCAAACCGATTTATCGTTTAAGTTCAAAATTTTACAGTTTCATATGTACATACATAGGTATGTATGTGGCATGTTACCCTACACAACAAAACAAAGAACGAACTTCGCTAAAAATATTTAAATTGATCAGAGACGTTATTCCCTGAATATATTAACATTCCGTACAAATAAATGGCCTTGAACAGAGTTCAAAAAGCGTTTTAACTATTTCAAATAAAAATTGGGCGGGGTGAAGTTCGCCGGGTCAGCTAGTATGTATATATGTATATAATAATAACAATTTAGTGACAAAACTCAGTAGTGAATGAATATCAATTGTTTTACAACGTCTAAGAGCGTAAAACGTCTAATAATACGAAAAGCACCATATATATCATCGCCAGCAGCAGCTATTACAAAAACTACAACGTCAAAAGCAACACCATAGAAAACAGCAGCAGCAGTTATAACAAAAACAAACAAGAGTAACAGCAGCAACAGCGGAAACAGCAGCAGCAGCTATAACAAAAACTGCAACATCAAAAGCAGCAAAGACAACAAGAATACCAACAGAAGTAGCAGCAAAGAAGAACAATAGCAACAATAGGAGTAGCAGCAAAAGCAACAATAACAGTAACAGTAGCAATAATTAATATTATCATCAAATCAAGCAGCAACAACGGTAAGGTAGAACTAATACTTTAGATATTAAAATATTAAAATTTAAAAATATATACACCTATATTCGCTAAAACTAATTAACTTCAGAGTATACAATTAGACAAAAGCATATAGGTATAGATTAAATAAAATATAATCTTGCATAAGATGAAAAAGATACAAAGAAATGATGGCTCACAATCTTTTTTGAGGTAATTGATAGGGTACTAGCTGATTACGCAGGAAAACAACAGGTAGCATTCAGAGTAGTTTATGAGTTAAAAAATTTAGGATCTGCAAAAAATTTCTTAACATTGAATCTTCCAGAAAATTGGGATACATTCAAAATAAAATTGAAACAGCACTTTAGGCCAACAAAGGGCCAAATGACTTTGACCAACGACATCGCTAACCTTAGGGTGGGTAGTATCGGTGAACTTGGTAGGAAATAAAAGAAATAATGGATAATATTACCGAATATTGAGCCTTGATAGAAAAAGGCGGTATGATAAAAGAAATATTTTCAGGAATGCTTATAGAAAGTGTAAAACAACTTGCAGCAGGGACTTTTGCCTATATGATACGGAATATAACGACGTGGGCAGACATTACAAATACGAGCCATGATTTCATAGGGCTGGACGATGGAAATTTAAATCCTATATTTTTTAGCAAGAAACAGAAATTTAAACCAATTTGCTCAGAAGGAAAGAAATTTTTATAGTAACCAAAATCATAATAATCAAAGAATAAACAACTTTAGGAGACAAAATATTGGCGATCAAAACAATGATCTTTATTATGCACAAAATAATTCGGGACGATACTCCCAAAGAAATACCAATTTTTCAGGGCAAAATAATTTTAACCCAAATAATCCACAGCGACAAACTAATTATCGGACAGGAAATTCAAGCCAATATACAAATTAATATCGTAATAATTATATTAATAATAATAATAACGGCTATAGTAATTCAGCAAGACAATACAGAACGGCACTCGGCCAACAAGACGTTCACAAGGCCCAACACCCATGGATGTTAATGCTGTGGGCAGGACATAGGAAACGAATAACAACGATGAATTTTTTACCAATAAGCCTCGGAAAATCCAAATAAAATATTAATTTATTTTACTTTGTTTAATAAAAATGGTGCGCATTGGTAGACCCAGGCTCTGCTATTAGTATTATGAAAAAATCAAACTTCGAACATTATAAGTTACCGGCGTTAGAACAAAATAAAACAATAATTAGTACACTGAATGGTGAAATAAGAGCGCCTAACGAAAGAGTTAAGACACCATGTCCGCTAGAACTTAAATACCCTCACAATGCTAGGATGAGATGGTTGAAAATAGACTTTGAAAAACCGTACGATCTTCTACTAGGAAACGATTTTATATTTAATAATTTCAATATAATCGTTATTGAAAACGAAGAAATTGAGTTTAAAAATGGTGCTTAAATTCCGTTTATTCAAAAATTATCCAAGACCAGGTATATGCATTGGAAGAAAGTAAAATGCAAAACATTCRATTGGATCATTTAAAATGAAATGAACGAAAGGAGGTTGAAAAATTGCTAAAGAAGTATGAAAAATTAATGTATAAAGAAGGAGATACCTTCACAAACACAAAAACGGTGGTCCACGAAATAAGAAAGACCACGAGCCAGAAAATCAATTCAAAGATATATAGGTTACCTCCGAAACATGAGGAATAGGGAGCYAGAAAAACAAGGTGTAATTCGGAAAAGTAGGAGCAAATATWRTTCCCTTATTATCATTRTACCAAGAAATGTAATAGCGTGGAAAATAAAAAATTTCGGTTAGCAATSGATTACCGTAGACTAAATCAAATAACTATCGATGATAAATATCCTTTGGCAAACATTGATGGAATCTTATACAAGTCGGGCAAGGCGCAGTGTTTTACTCTTAATCTAGCCAAAGGTTACCATCAAATTTTAATGGATAAAAAGGATATTGAAAAGACAGCTTTTGTATCTCCGGTGGGATTATACGACTATATAAGAATACCTTTCGGACTAAAAAATGCTCCGGCTACCTTTCAACGATTAACGAATGACATATTAAGAGAATACATAAATAAGATATGTGTCGTTTATTTGGACGACGTATTCATCTTTTCAACGTAATTAGAGGAACATTTAAACTCATTAGAGAAAATTTTCTCAAAGTTAAAGGAACATAATTTAAAAATGCAAGTTGATAAATGTAGTTTTCTAAWGAGGGAAACAAAATTTTTGGGGCGTACCTTAACACTTATAAATGATTGTACCTTCTCTATTTAGTCCTGCAGCTCGAATTATTTTCTACAGAAGCAGGTTGAAAAAGTCGCACGATAAGGAATCGCCTTGTCTGAAACCTCGTTTGGTATCGAACGGCTCGGAGAGGTCCTTTCCGATTCTGA
>NW_017537235.1:22812-33902 GCF_001853355.1 Bactrocera latifrons | reverse complement strand
TTTCCTCGTGGAGGCTGAATTTACCGACCGTAGTGCCAAAGATACCTTCTTTGCCCACCCTGGCGTTAAAGTCGCCAAGCACGATTTTGACATCGTGGCGGGGGAAGCTCTCGTAAGTGCTTTCCAAGCACTCATGAAAGGCATCTTTGGTCAAATCGTCCTTCTCTTCCGTCGGGGCGTGGGTGCAAATCGGCGATATGTTGAAGAACCTCGCTTTGATGCAGATTGTGGCTAGACGTTCATTCCCCGGGCTGAATAATAGTACTCGGCGACGGAGTCTCTCTCCCACCACGAATCCCACACCAAACTTGCGCTCCTTTATATGGCTACTGTAGTAAATGCCACAAGGACCTACTCGTCTCTGTTCTTGTCCCGTCCACCGCATTTCTTGGACGGCGGTGACGTGGACATCAACCAGCTGGGCAGCGGCATCTTCCCAATTAAGGGACCGGACATTCCAGGTGCATGCCCACAATTCACAGTCCTTATTTCGTTTGCCATGGTCTTCCTCAAAAGAGGGGTCTCTCATCCGAGGCTGTTGTTGCATTTTCATTGGGGTGGTTTTTTTACGTGGCGGGTCCCAAACCCAGCGCACAACCCTACGCAGGGAATGTTTCGCCTTCTCACTTTAGCTCGCCTTCAAACGGATGTTCTTAGGCTACCCAGAGGATACTTGGTCAAGGACCGGAAGTCGTGAGCTGCTTGAGTCATATGTAACAGAATCGGTTCTGGCCACTCCCAAGTGAATAGCGATCAGAAAGCTTTCTTCACTTGCGTGAACTTCTACACATGACTTCACCCTCTAATTAATTTCTAGCCAATGTATATTCAATAACCTATTTCAGGCCGTACATATTGTATATGGCACAAAATGTAAAATTATAACTGATTATTGCGCCATAGTATTTTTAAATAATAAATATAAAGGAAAGGAGTTTTCACGACGTCACCAAATGTGGCTATTGAAACTTCAAGAAATTAATTATGATATTGAATATCAGAAAAGAAAAACAGTGTAGAGCAGATTTTTTGAGCCGAATACATTCTGCAGAAGAGGAACTATTAGAATACTTCTTCATAAAAGAAGGAATTGTCAACAGATATAAAACCCACATTATAATAACAAATAGTCCCTAAACAGAATTTTAAATAATACATGGAAGGAAAGTAATCGAGATCAACCCTGTTGATACGGAGAACATATTGAAAAATATTTTCCGAAGATATATTGATAGGGGCAAAGTGGGTATTTTTTCCGAAGTATAGAGAATACCGATTATCACAAAATTCAACAACTACTTATAAGCAAGTTCTTTTGCAATAGCAAGTTGCAATTCATAAAATGTACACCCAATAATGCAAGAAATAGTATTGATCCAACCAAATTAAAAAACACAATAGACCAGAAGAAACAGCTCATAATACACAATAGAACTAGGTACAGAAAGGACTACGAAGAACTGAGAACAATGGGACCGATAAAAAATTATAAAAGAGTAAGAAACAAGGGCAAACCATATTTCCGAATAACCCCCTTGCAAAAAATTCATGTAGCAAACATAAAAACACCACTTAAATTAGATAGAATAGATATGGAAAATGAATAAATTAAGTGATAGGGTTGCAGAGATAATTAAGTATATATTTAGAGACAAACTAAAAGTTGATTGTTCACTCCACGAGGTTTTAATCCGGAAGAAAATGTTTTACTACAAGAAGAATTAAAGAACAAAGTAGTAGCTAATACTTATACATGTAAATGTGAGAATGAGAGTATGTAAAGAATGTAATGGCGTAAATAATGTAATGACATGCATAGTGTTAGGTAAACGACTATCTTCAACACGCCCTTCAATATGCAGGTCATTCGGTGGACAAACCAAGTCCGTTAAGACATTTGTCGTGGCTTGCACGCGTCAGTGGTTTCGTCATCACATCCAAAGTCATCTCTTGAATAGATATGTCTTTTTTTTTTTAATCAAATTTCATTGTTATTCGTTGCAAAATATCATATAGCATGTCTGGTACCTTCATGAGCACTTTTTCGTTCAACGTTCCATTCAGATATGCGCTTACAACGTCAAACTGCCAGATAGTGAGATTAAAATGAGCTGACAATGCAAGTAATAACCGAATCGATTCTAAACGTGCTACTGGAGCATAAGTGTCAGTATAATTTATACCATATTTTTGACCGTACCCTTTGGCTACAAGACGCRCTTTGCGTCGCTCGATCTTACCGTCTGACCCATACTTATTTGTCAAAACAAAACGGCATCCCACTATATTTTTGTTGTGATCACTCTCAGGCCATCTATTCTTCTATGAATGGTCCCACAACATCAGAACGTATAATTCTCATTTTGCTTAATATACACACTTCCCACTGTATCAGTTGCTTCACCTCGCCAATATCAGAAACAGGAACTATGCCATCTCTTACCAATTTTGATAAATCAGCCCCGTTAAGGTGACCCAGACGATAGTGCCACTTCAACAGTTCGGAGCACTTCGCCCGAATAGAAGCACACTCGCTGCTTTCTCTGATATAATATAAATCACCCATGCGATCAGCAATCAAAGTAATTTCATCACTTGCGTTGGACACAAACGCTCCATTTTTGGTAAATGTCACTTTATGTCCCTTGTTAGTAATTTTTGCCACTGAAACTAAATTTGTGCGCAGTTCCGGTACCAACAATGTATTTTGTAACTCAACTACTCGATGGCCATCTACGCCTGTCACTGACAAATTTACCACACCTTCACCTCGTACATCTGCACACGCCTGTTGACTTGCCAAATTCAACTTAACTTTGGATGATTTTTCCACTGTCCGTCTTAAACGTGCACTCGTCACTACACAAATGAGCAGGATACCCACTATCCAATACCCAAGCTCGTCTTCCACGCATATCCCCAAGAAATTTTTCTTCTATTGCAGAATGATATGCTGCATASGYKTCATCAACACAATATGCCAAATGTTTGGAATTATTGGAATCTTTTCCGTGAACACCATTATTACTCCTAACAGAACAAGAGCTCGCCTTGTGCCCTAATGCGCCRCACTTAAAGCATCGGAATTCTCTTTTATTCTTTATGAACTTTTTCCTACTCAGCTTATCTTGCACATGTGATTTCGCGGCCATAGCCATTACTGTATTACCAGCCGATTGCTCTCCTCTATTATTTTTCTTCTTCAGTACCTCAGCTGATAGAAGCGCATCGTGTGATTCTATTGTGCACCGAAAGTCTTCATAAGTAGACGGTAAACTATACAATAGCATGATACATAACAGATCACCGTTTATCTGTACATTCATGCTCTGCAACTTATCTACCGTATCGAAAAAGTTTGCCATGTGCTCTTTCACGTCATCGCTTTCATCTAACTTTTGCAACATCAATTGCTTCAATAATGTTGCTTTACGTGCCGGTTCTTTTGACGCATTCTAGTTTCAGCCAAACTTCCCGCGAAGTCTCACAACACCTGACTTGCTTTAGTTCGGATGGCTGAATTGACAAAACCAAATCTGCTTTAGCTTTCTTGTCAGCTTTCGACCAAGCGCTTCTTTGCTGTAGTGTCAGTCTCTACCGGCATCAAATTAGAACCATTTACCCACAAATCATTTTTAGTCAGCAATGCTTCCACTTGCAACTCGATTAGAGAAGATGTTGACGGAGCAATCGTAGCCATTACTTTAGCCGTATCAAAGCACCTGCTAGCTTTAATGATTTAAATTTTTGGCAAAAACGCTTCTGAAGTCTCAACATCACTCATTAGTCTTACAAACTCTCAAAATTTAAACAAATTTGCGATCGTGGGCCCATAACCTGATAGGATTGCAGAGATAATTAAGTATATATTTAGAGACAAACTAAAAGTTGATGTTTACTCCACGAGGTTTTAATCCAGAAGAAAATGTTATATTACAAGAAGAATAAAAGAACAAAGTAATAACTAATAATTATACATGTAAATGTGTGAATGACAGTGTGTAAAGAATGTAATGGCGTAAATAATGTAATGACATGCATAGTGTTAGGTAAACGACTATCGTCAATATTAAGACATATAGAAGGGAAGCCACATGAAATATAAAATAATATAGCCGCCACTAAAAACAATTTAATACACCCGAGAATGTTAACTAAAGAGGAAATAGATAACTTTGACATAGATTTTTATGAGCTGAAACTAGCCAAAGTAGGAGTAGTAGCTTTCAAAAATGAAGCACTTGTTCGCTATTCAAATACCAAAAATTTTTTTTAAAGTATATGTTATATAAAATTAACTGTACCTCTACCAAATAAACGAAAATTGCAAATAGCTCAAGAGTGTGGAAAAATTTAACAATAAATAAAAAACATTATAAATATGAACATAATACGTTACTAAAAAAACTAAAATTAAGTAAGAATTGTATTTTTTTTAACACTTGTGAATTTAAATATAATAATACTACAATAATACAAGAAATAACTGATGATACTTTAATCATCAAGAATGCAAATAATTTGAGACTTATACAAAATTGTGATGACAGAAATTTTATACTACAAAATAATTATATAGTAAATTTTGCGAAATGTGAAATTAAAATTAATGAAGAAAAATTTAGTAACAACAAAATTTAATTTATTGATAAATTGATACATCCTGTTAAAGTGTTAAACCGAACCTATGAGTCAAAAATAAACTTYGACGATATTGTACTAAATCATTGTAAGAATATTAAAGAAATAGAAGAGCTACAGTATCACAAAAGTGTATCTTATGGCATGAGTGTCATTATTTATAATAAAAGTAATAAGTATAATTATTGTTATTACTCACTTATGTAAAAAAAATTAAAAAATAAGTTTGGAAATTATAAATAAAAACGAAAAATTATTTGAATAAATTCGTTATATGGAGATTGAAAACGCTTTAATCTTGAAGTTACGGTCACAAAAAATGCTTCGTTATATAAAAATATTCGCTATAGGGAAATTCGTTTTATTGAGATTTTTTTACACTCAAAGTAGACCCAAAAAAACAGTGTTCTTATAATTGCTTCGAAATAAAGAAACTTCGTTATAAAGGAGTTCGTTATAGAGAGTTTCGACTGTACACTTTTTGTAAGAACATAAATAATTCCTACAAACATGAATTTTGAACAAATGTTTATTATTTGAAATATATTTTTTGTAATTATGAGTTTTACTAAATTTTGATATAAAGAGATAAAAGGCATCCTATGTCCTTACCCTGGTTCTAAGCTACCTTCCCACCAGTAGCAATTCTCTTGACATTAATTTTCTAAATAATTTTGTGAGGAGGTGTTAAATTTTATACATAAGTTAACGTATATAAAACATCAGAGTGATGACTATATTTGAAATGAGAGTATCTCTCTTCGTCCGTCTATACAACTGTATACGTGTTCCTTTGCAGTGAGGGCGTATTCGTAGACAGGCATAATCGGACCACTGGTACTCCCACAACACGTTGTTAAACGAAAATCTACAAAATGACATAACAGGCACTAAATTAAAACATAAAACTGTAATTTGGCACATTGGCTCGCAGTAACAAAGGGCACCTGTTTGTCTAAAATTATAACAAAGCCATTCAACCTCTTTGAGATTTACTGTTCACTCCATAGCGCGATAGCTTCTTTCCTACAGATTAATAATGCTTTAGAAATTTATATTTTGGGTGAAAATTGCGAGCCGGCAGCAGCCAGGAAGCTTCAAGCATTTTTCTAAGCTGAAATCTAATAATATAGATAATCGTATTTTGGGCCCCGGCGAAGTCGATCCGTTTTAACCTATTTGTTCCAAATATAATGCAGTTTTTTTGACTTGGGAGTAACAATAGACCCCAAACTCAATTATAATCTTCACACATCTTCCATGGTTTTTAAAGCTAAAGGTGCTCTTGGTTTTGTTAAACGTTGGTCTAAAGAATTTAGAGATCCGCTTACCASAAAAATTCTTTTTACATCTTTGGTGAGGCCTATATTAGAGTAKGCTTCCGTGGTATGGAACCCTTGTTATCAAATTCATTCTGAGAAAATAGAGTCCGTTCAAAAACAATTTTTACTTTTTGSCTTAAATCATTTGCATTGGGATTCCAATTTAAATCTTCCCCTTACACTAACCGTTTAAAGCTTATAAATCTCCCGACTCCCGCTAGTCGTAGGGAAATGCTTGGTATAATATTTCTTGCAAAACTCTGATCTGACAGATTCACTCTTTACCTTTAAAAAATTATTTTATCTACTCTTAACAAGTAACATTTAAAAATTATAAACATTAATCAAATTCTTAATTTTGGCTGTTGAAATTTTTGTTTCTGTAGCTGAGCAGCTTAAGATCGCAACGCTTAAAACTCCCTTGCCTTTTATGACTCGGCTAATTCCGCTCGTTCVCGGATKGCGCCCCTCGCGTCGGTTGGGCGGGAGGAGGGTAATCGTTGGGTATTATTATTGTAGCTTTATGGAGACCATGCGGAACCGCCGCTAACATTACAACGCAGGACCAGCTAAGCCTGTTGGCTCACGTCATTAGGCCGCAGTTTGTGGCTCTAGCTTCACTGTTTGTTTGGCGTTCGGTTTTTTCAGCTCCTGCAGTATCAGAGCAGTCATCATCTCCATGGTATCAGGTGTAACTCGGCCTGCGACTTCCATCTCCAGGTCCATCTGCTCTGTTGTAAACCTCGGGCAGTAGAAGAATATAATAATTGCGTTTAGCCGAAACATGCATATGTTTTTTGCATTAGGTTCCCATACAAGCGCGGCATGCATATAGATTTAGTGATTAGCCTTGGCTAAAATTGCTCTGTTGCTTTGTTTTTTTTTTCTGCTTGTAATAAGCACTGCTTCCGTTTTTTGTTCCGCGAGTTGGACTTTTGAGCTATTTAACCAATAGTTATTTTTGGTACCGTCTCACTGCATACTCCCTAATTTGGTAGAGTTCTTTGGCTACTATGGCTACAGCTATATCATCGGCGCATTTGCTTTTTCAAGAAGTAAGCTAGGGAATAGCGTTGTCACCACATTTCTAAGAAAAGAGTTACAGGCGGTGCTTGCCCCTTGCCCATTTCTATCTTTCCCATTACGATCTTATAACACTTACTCCTGTCTTCCAAATTGCTGCACGCCTTCGTCACATACCCATATTCCAGGCACCTAAAGCACTTCTTCTGTTGAGCCTTCCCCTTTAATCTGCAGATTGTTCAGTCGATCCTAATCTTAACGGACTGTAGTAAACATTTAGCTTCTTGCGCAGGAAGACTTATCACTGCTATTTGGGTGTCCACCTATGCTGCTCTGTTGGTTATTGCCACGTTAAAGAGGCTTAGTTCTTTAACCACTGAATAGATCGTTTCTACTATATCCTCTTTTGTGGTGATATCGTCCAGATCCCGCAACTCCACTGTGGTTTCTGGCTTCAGTGTTTTAATTTGTGCCTGACCGTCTTTTTTATTCTTGAGACATTTTTGCACAGTTCTTTGAGTGTCCCATTTGTTTTGACGGTTCGAAGAATTTTTGTGTACGTTATTTCACCAGATTTTGCAATTAAAATGGCATCGGGTCGGATGGACCGTGACCCAGACTTTTTCTGCTGTTGATTTCGCTCTAGCATATTTAGGGTTGCTTCCTCATCCCTCGCTTGTCAGGTGCTTTTGGTTTTTTTGGGGCGTCCTTCTCCCCACTTGTTTGCCTTCACGTGGCCTTTTAGGTGATATTTCAACAACCTTTCCGGGACGATGCCCCTACCCCAGTTTTCTAAGGCCAGTCCTTTGCTTTAGCTGTCCTGGAACACGCGGGCAAACCGCTGGCCCAGCCCAACGCAGTCTACTCGTTCTGCTCAAGGTACACTTCCTGACCAAGGCCCGAAAGGGCTGGTTGATGATTCACATCGTGGCTAAACTTCGAAAGAGCAAGCTCACATCACCCTTTCCACACCATCAATGGGAAACACTCGCACCTAACATGGTGAACAGACGCTGACCAGAAATCCGCTCATTGTGAGTCCATCGCGCCATGCCCATGCATGGTGTGGGAACACTTATTTTTAAGAGGCGGTATCGATTCGCCTCTACCGCAAGGGCTTCATCGACTTAGTTGGCTTTTATACCGCATCCTCCACTTCAGCCACTCCTGGGCGGGGGTTGCTAACCTGCTATTACAAGCCGTCCGCCTATCCGCTACCTGCCGACCCCCCCGGCAGCTTAAAGCTCACCTGAAAAGACTGGCACAACATGATTGTCTTCTTTAATGATTATGACGCATTTATTTTTAATTCAGTAATTTTCAATATAACCATTATGCTGGAATGGAAGTGGTTATTTTTGATTCGTAATTTTACCAACTCTTTGAGAGTATGAAAGTATGTTAAAGAGACTTCTTCCAAGTTAGTTTGGTTGAGTTATATTTAGCGTTTTAAAAGATATGTACAATAAACACTTAAAAAAAAATGTCGGTTAACAAATGTCCTCTGTAACCACGGACCCCTGTACGAAATTACTGTTCGGTTTCGTAATTTTGTGCTAAGTTATGACACTTTATATGTTTTCATGTAATGGTGGCTTGTGGGCGAGGTCCGAAAAAGCTGCGAGTATTCTAATATTATTCGCATTAGCAAAAAAGTGCGTTGTAAGTATCTAGCAGTATTTTCTTTTACTGTACACAAACATTTACACATATATTCGCAGTGCTCTACTAATAATATTATTATTATTATTACATTTAGTAAGAAAAATATACAGGCTATTAAACCTAATGATAAGGAGGAGTGCGAGCAGCTTTGGCCATCGACTCCGATATTATAACAAATCTATACTATATCATATTATGTATGTTACATTCCACTAGAAAATTATAAATACATGTAATATTTTCAAAAGATGGTGTTTTTAACCGTGTTTGATATTGAGCAGAAATAAAGTGTTTATGCCTAATACTCTCTAAAGCTGGACAGGTGCGTAAGATGTGGTCCACGAATAGTGTGTTGGAGCAGAAGGAGCAAGATAACTTAGGATTTCCGGTGAGTAGGTGCTGATGTGTAATTTGTGTATGTGAAAATAGATGAATGAGAAGGAAGAATTCCGCCGGTAATGATTGTCCCATTGGATGTTGTAACTCCGAAAGCTGTATTTGTTGCTTTGGAGCCATCAGTATAAATAGCCGAAAATTTTTTACACTTGTATTCATTAGCGATTTCAAGAAAATATTGTTGGAAGGTGGCATTATTGGTGTTCAATTTTTTGAAATTATGTAATGAGGTATCTATAGCGACTTCGATTATTAGCCATTCCGGTTGAATGTTGATTTTGCTCGTCTTGGATGGTAGAAGTATGTTTATGGCTGTGCTATACCCAAGGCAGCGTTGAAGCGTGGACTTAAGCTGACATTTTTTTTTTTTGTGTCTTGCGGCTTTTCTAAGCATTATATGAAGATCAGCGTTCGGCGAATTTAGCAGTTTTGGAAGTAGTACCGTCGTTTCGTAAACTCTCTCTTTTATTGATGGTAGACCACTTTCACCCAAGATGCGTTTTGCTGGTGATGTAGGAAACGCATTTATGCTACGGCGAATCGCAGCATGGTATGGAGCCTCCAATTGCTTTATATTTGTGTTAGCACACCATCCATAAATCGGTAAGCYATAATCGATTTTAGAGAGTATTACGGCTCTTGTAATATTAATTAGAATAGGAAAATTCCTAAGATTTTTAAGTTATTAACAGATTCTATTGCACTGTTATCAAATATAATTTGAGGATAATTACAATTTTTCTTTTTGCGAATATGTAGTGATTTACATTTTGAAATGGAGATAGATGCTCCGGTGCGGGCACCCCATTTTTTAAATTCTAAAAGTATTTTTTGAAAAGCTTCGTWAATTTTCAGTGGGTCTTTTAAATTTGTGTAAATAATAGCGTCATCCGCGTACAAAGTTAGCTTAATGTTCTTAATATTTAAACAAATGTCAGTAAGTTTATCAAAAGCAATAATAAATTAAATACAGAGAGCGGGGAGCCTTGTGGTATACCATTTTTAAGGGAATTTACATTGGAAAATATATTATTGACTCGAACTCGAAACTGAAGATGTGTCATGAAGGCCTTTACTATCATAAAAGCTTTAACCAACCTTCCAGGCTGCGAGTTGGCTCAGCACTGCGTGAAGTCCTACACGATCGAACGCTTTTTCGAAATCGGTGGAAAAGATTGTGGCATGGTTTTTGGTTGCAACAGTGCTAGAAACAAAATCCTGTAGCTGGATAAGTGAGTCAACAGTACTGCGCTTGTTCCTAAATGTAGGTTTAGTTTGCTTGTTGCTTGTTGCTTGTTGCTCGATGTACTTGTTTTTTGTAACGAACCAAGTCAATCTTTTTGCAATGATTTTTTCGAAAATTTTGCTGAGGCAGGAAAGCAAAGAACTTGGTCTGTATGAAGAAGGCAATTCGGCAGGCTTGTTTGGTTTAATAATGGGTATGACCGTCGCTATTCGCCAAGGGTGTGGGTATGAACCTTTTTCAAAAATGCTATTATATAGTGAAAGTAGTCTTCGTTTTGCTATTGGGGCAGATTTTAGAGCATGGGGTATGATATGCGATCGATACCCGGCATTTTGCCTTTTGCGTGTTGAAGTGCTGATATCAATTCACAGAGTGTGATTTTATTTTCTACGCAAGTCGCAGACACAGACAGACCTTGTGGTGCGTACACCGTGGAAAGCCAGTGCTGCTTTTCCCTGACATATTCCTCAAAAAAATTTGTCATCGTTGGAGTATCGACCCCAAAGTTGAGCGAATGTATCAGCGATTTCTTCAGAGTTGGTCAGTACTTTATTATTTGTTTGAATAGCTGTGACAGGAGTGTGGAGAATGCCAGTTATACGTTTTATGTCAGACCAAATCCTGTTTGGGGTTGAAGAAGGATTAATTTGTGAGGTAAAAGCTTCGAAATTTCTCCTCTTAGCAACCTTAACCGCTCTTTTAAAACACGCGTTAGACTTTTTGTAGTTGGTAAGGTTAGTGTCGGACATAGAATTTTTGAAAACCTTCCAATATTTATTTTTCTGGTCACGAAGATA
>NW_017537235.1:1378-18241 GCF_001853355.1 Bactrocera latifrons | reverse complement strand
ATTGGCGCCACGTAGCGAAAAGAAGAAACGACTGGCGCGCTGTTGTTAACTCGGCTATAATCGCGTAAGCGGTGTCTACGCCAATTAAGAAGAAGAAGAAGAGTAGCAGCTAATACTTGGGAGAGTGGTGGGAGAGGTTGGAAGAGTGACTGGAATTGTGGGGAAGAAGAATGAGAATTGGATGAAGAGAAATGATTGCTATTGTATTAGTATCTGTCTCGATACGATCAGTGAGATTAAGTTGAAATTCGGAAGTCGGAGAGTTAAAAGTTAAGTTGTGTTCGTTAGTATTTTGTGTTGTGGAAATATTATCGTTTGCTTTTGCTGTTTTGTTTGATTTAACTATATGGGAGTCAGAATAATTAATTTGTTCAATGGGGGYAATTTGATTGGAAGAGGAATTTTAATTTTCAATACTCGTATCTGTGATTGCTTCTTCGTAGTTTTTGTTGTTGATACTATTTGAGCTTTTAATGCTCTGAGTAAGTCGGAGAGCTTTTATTGTTTGTTGTACCTACTGTCAGGAGTAACTGGGTGAATTTGTTATATTTAGTTGTTGTTTTTGCTTTTTTATAGCTTCTCCCATTGAGCATTTGTCTATCGTTTTAATTGTTATTATCTCTTTGGCTTGTAGAAATTTTTGACATTCTTTGGATGAGAAGGGATGTGGCTGTGCGCAGTTAGCACAGAAAGTGCGTTCACAGATGGGGAATGGGGATGGGGAATGGGGAGGTAGGGAACAATTTGCACAAAGAGGTGACCGTTTACAATTGTTTTTCGTATGCCCAAGGAGCTGGCAAAATTTGCAGCGCAGGGGGAGTGGTGTATATTGGCGAACCAAAACGTTGCACCAAGCAATGTCGATCTTACTGGGAAGATGGTAAAGATTAAATGTGAGTAACACGACTCCGGAGGGGTAAAGGTTACCGWCGAAAGTTTTTTTAAACTTGTATGCTGCTACAACTTCATGGGAGCTTAATTCCTTAACAATTTCTTCTACAGCTACATTGTTAAGAAATGGGGCAAACACTTTTCYTTTCACGTAGTTTAGCGATTCGTGTAGCTTGGCTGGGCTAGAGCACACATTTCCGAGTTGTTTTGCTTTTATAAACTTTTCGGCGATTTTATTGCTTTTTACAAGGATAAGTAGTTTTCCATCACGAAGAGTAGAAATGGAGTGAACCTCACTACTAATTTGCTTGACACCACGATGAATTGCAAAGCACGAGTAAGATGAAATAGGCTTGGAGGGATCAGTTGATTCAATCACGACAAATTTTGGATCATTCACTTTAGTTTCAGGCAGAAAGGGAAAATCGGTTTGAAGGACACTTGAATCACTTTTGTTTTTCTTTTTTATTTTTGGTCCAGTATCTAATAACGCAAATCGATTTGCGTTAATGTTTGGTGGCCCCGGGGCCATGGTGCAAGTGTTTTTAAAGTTCACGTAAACAAAAGTATGCGTATGCACAGAAATAGAAAAAAAGAGAAAAAGCGGATAGGCTGAGCTGAGAAAGAACGAAATCAAAAAACCCCGTACGCGCAAAAACAAACGTCTAATCTGCAAGAGAGTTAGTCGATGACTGTACTAAATAATAGGTTTGATAAGTTTCTATGAAATTATATAACATTTTTAAGTTATCGTCAATGGAAATATACTGAATGATTAAAGATATTAGTAATTACGATGTTTTGGTTTATTTCATTGGCTGTGTCCCAAATAGTAGAAAAAATTAAATTTTATCGCAGGAAAGTGAAGTTTTGACATTTTTCGTGGTGAATCCGAATGTCAAAATTCTATCCTCTTCGAGAGCTAAGTAAAATTTTGACAACTTATATATGTGTTTACAGATATGCGTGCACGAAAAAAAAAGAATTTTAATTATGAAATATACTAGTTTTATTTGTATGGAAAACTTAGCTAACATAAATATGTTGGCTTGTCATAAGCTATCATAGCTTGTTTTAGGTTGTCAAAAAAGTCTTGAGGTATTTTCGCTAGTTGGCTCTGAGAGCGCGTAGTTCTAATTTAATCGTCGCATCGGGTCATGCTATACCTTTTTGGAAAGCTCATTTCACGCGCTAACACGCGTTTGATTGATTGTCGTTTCTTTTAAGTAGTTCGTGAGTTATAACGTCGCAAACATGGAGCAAGATAAAGAGAAAATGCGGCATATTTTACAGTACTACTACGATAAAGGCAAAAATGCATCTGAAGCCGCCAATAAAATTTGTGCAGTTTATAGAGCCGATACAGTTTCCATTTCCACCGCACAACGATGGTTTCAACGTTTTCGTTCTGGTGTAGAGGTGGTCGAAGATGTGCCACGCTCCGGAAGGCCTGTCGTCGAAAATTACGATAAAATCATTGAATTGGTCGAAAGAGACCCGCATAGTAGCAGCCGTAGCATCGGTCAAGAGCTGGGCAAGAGTTATCAAAAAAAAGTTTTATGAACAATTGAAAATGCAACAAAAATACCGCAAGACTTTTTTGACTTTTCGTTGTGATCGGACACCAAAACGATCCTGATTTTTAATACCTTGATGCATTTTTAGTGAGTACAGACACATTATGAGCGTTTAACGCAGTTACGGAGCTCAGTGCAAGTATTGCCGCTTTACTGTCGGAGTGAATGCTCACTTCCTAGAAAGAGGCTGCACTTCGTAGTAGTACATCTATCGCCAACAGCCACTTTTGCCTGAAAAACACTACATTGATCCGTCAGACTAAAGCTAAGATTGATGGATAGTTCCCTACAGAAGACTCCTCTTCCAACCTTCCCTGAAAGCTTCGACCCATCCGTAAGAACTCCCTGCAGCGGTCGTCGTCAATACCATCATGTACGGCTGCTAGTAATTGATTGGTGACTATATCTCGTAACGGAAAGTCGAAAACAAGTTCATTCGGACTGAAACCGGTCGTTGCATTACGTCGAGAGTTCATAGTCCATTGGAGATATTTCAATTTGAGATCCCAATCTTTCGGATTTTCAGTTGTTGTTCTGAGGAATGTTAAAATGTTTTGGTTCGCACGCTCTACTTGACCATTAGCGCGTGGAGTACGTACGGCAACTTTCGTGTGTTGAATGGTAAGGTTACTGCAAAAGTCTTCAAAAGCTTTTGACGTAAAAGATGTGCCTCTATCAGTTATTATTTAGGATGGCAGGCCAAAATACATTTCATTTAGCGTTTTGAGAACGTGACTAGTTTTTGTATCACTTACGGCTTTAACTATTACAAATTTACTGAAAGCGTCAGAAATGGCTAATACATAGGAATTTCCGTACTTGCTGCGTATAAATGGACGCATATGATCCAGATGAATGCGATAAACGGAATTGGCTTGATAGAATCAAAATGCATAATCCCTTCGGGTTTACCTGAGCGTTGTTTCTGATAACAACACTTAATACATTATGCTATGTAGTTTTTAAGGTATGTCGTCATTTGCGAAAACCAATGTGTCTGTCTGATACGTTGAATAGTCGTTTCTAGCGCTGTATGTCCTACTTGGTCATGGCAGAACTATACAATGCGCCAGCGTAACCCCTTTGGGACCACAAATTTTGGTCCATCGGGCTCTTTGCAATATAAACGATGATTGCGTAGCTAGTACTTAGCCTTTAGAGTTGTATTATTGGGTGATGTTACGTTACCGTTTAAGACGTTATTAATTTCGAGTAATTTTTCATCTTGGAGTTGTATCGTGAGAAGCCTGTCGTTGTCATTATTGGCTTGTGTAAGGACAAAACCTGCTGGATCGACTTCGTTTGCAGGTTTATCAGGCGCTCGACTTAAAGCATCGACATGCTGTAAGCGACTACATTAACGATGTACAATAACAAAATTGTATTGAAGTAATTTGAGCCACCAGCGTGCTATTTTAGATTTTAATTCTTTATGCTCTTTTACGTGAGCAATCGATTACGATTTTGAAGTGTTTCCCCCATAAGTAGATGCGAAATCTCTCTAATGTCTCGACAACAGCTAGAACTTCAAGTTCATAACTATGATATTGGCTTTCTGTATTAGTACAATAGCTACTATAATAGTACACCGGACTCCATGTACTACTGTCAGTTGGTTGTAAAAGTACCAATGCTGCTGGCATCAGTATGTACTTCATGTTGAGCATTGACATCGTATGAGACAAGAATAGGTTCGTTAGTTAACGCTTTGATGAGGGTTTCGAAGGAATGTTGCTGTTCACTACCCCATATAAATTTGTTTTGATTTGATTTCGTTAACAAAACAGTAATAGGCTTCGAAATCAAGGAGTATTCTGGAACACATTTTCTGAAAAACCTCGTAAGACATAAAAATCTTCTAACCTCCGTTGTATTAGTCTGTATTTTAAAATTCTTTATAGCGGCTACTTTCAAGGAGTATTCTGGGA
Source organism: Bactrocera latifrons (assembly GCF_001853355.1). NCBI lineage: Eukaryota > Metazoa > Arthropoda > Insecta > Diptera > Tephritidae > Bactrocera > Bactrocera latifrons. The sequence continues at coordinate 13,845 of NW_017537235.1, read as the reverse complement.
CACATTTTCTGAAAAACCCCGTAAGACCTAAAAATCTTCTAACCTCCGTTGTATTAGTCTGTATTTTAAAATTCTTTATAGCGGCTACTTTCTGAATACCCGTTGTGCTACCGTTTTCGTCGATAATACGAGTATGCCCGAAGTATTCTTTTCGTTTTTCGAGAAATCTATATTTATTGGAAAGTAAAGTAAGTCCTGCTTCTTTAAGAAGTGAGAAAAATCGTTTAAGACGTAAAAGTCCTTCACACACAGTTTTACTTGGAATAATTATGTCGTCCAAGTAAACTAACACTTCACCTGTGTTTCGACGCGATTTTGTTCATTATAGATTAAAATATGGTCGGTGCATTCACTAAGCCAAAAGGCATACTATTGAATTCAAAGTGACCATCTGATATCACCAACGCGGTATACCTTTTCGATGATTCTTCAATATCGATTTGGTGATAACCCATCCGAAGGTCAAGAATGCTAAAATATTTATTACCTGCGAGCTGTGCGAATTGATCTTCCATGTTCGGCATGGGAAATGGTTGTTTAACCGTAATTTTGTTTAAACACCGACAATATACACAGAGACGATATTCTTTGTTCTTTTTTTCGACTAAGACGACTGGGGACGACTACGGCGATTCACTCGGTCTAATTATATTATTTTCTAGTAACTCACTTACGATTTGCGATATGATAAGTCGTTTTGAGAACAGAATTCGATATGGCTTTAATTGTATTGGATTATCACTATTTAAAATAATTTTCATTTTCGAGATTTTACACTTTCCAATATTTTCGAGACTGTTGGCGAAAAGTCCACGGTATTCATACATTCTCTTTTCAAAATATTCGTTTTCGGTTATATTCAAACCTTCAATGGAATTAATTTGACGTATTTGTTCAACACGACATTCACCGCTTTCGATTATGATCCGCGTATTTGTAACACATAGTACATCTTTGCCGAGAAGTACATTTTCAGAAATAAGGTCATCATTGACTACCACCATGTCTACTTCGATTTTATTATCATCAATTTGTATCATTGTATTTATTTTATGGGTGGTTACCGATTTTTCTAGCGAATATTTTACGCACAAGGGTGCGAGTGCTACCTGGATCGACAAAAGCATTTGTATCGTGTCCATTTACACAAATCATTTTTACTATGCTCTCGTTACCACTTTCTTTAAGTACATTATTTGCATTAGTTTCATGAGCTTTATTATTAGAGATTTTATTTACTTTCATGTTTTTCTTTTCGGGACACTCGTCTGTTTTATGTGTCGTACGTTGGCATTTACTACACCTTGGCTTTTTCTGTGGTTCAGGGCAATTAATCGCGTAATGACCGAATTTAGCACAGTTGTAACATTTTACCTCACTGAACGAACGTTGAATACATATTTTACGCCTCAAATCGTTGTCGTTTACACCGTTCACAATATGTCGCGCGATGCTAGCTTCAGTTATACCGCCTTTGTTGCCAAGTGTTAGCATTCTATAAAAATATTCGAGCGGTGACAGAGAACGTATATTTATAGAGAAGGTCATGATGTCAAAACTTTAGGGATATTTCAATTTTGGGATATTATTAGCGCGTTTCACCACTTAACATCAGGGGCACGACAATAACAGAACTGAGTAGTTGTTTTAGCCAATGGGAAAAAATATGTTAATTTCAATGTTTAAAAATGTACGCTTACAAATTCGTATATTTACAATGCGCAAACGACTGCATATAATTTATATACATACATACATATGTATATTTCCTATATATTTTATATCAAAGCACACAAGCATGTACGTACAAATTGAACTTTTTCATGATGCATTCCTTAACATCTTTGGAAATATTTAATAAAGTCATACATGCATTATTACCTATGTAAATCTTTAATTAATGTAGGTTTGATAAGATATATAGCGGTCGCACATATTTACGTATGTAAGTATGTGTGCATGTAAACAAAAAGAACCATACGCATAATGTTTGTAAATTTGTCTACCCACAACTTTGTATGTAAATGTGTACACTTATTGCTTCATGCGAAATCTTCGATTCACGGGCAACCAATGGCTGAAGCTCATGTTTTTTCAAAGAGTTAATGTGTCGAAGGGCTGACGTGACAAAAAAGCATCACAACATTGTGCTGTTGGTAGAAAATCCGAGCTGTGCCGAAAACACAAACGAACGATCGCCAATTGCCACTGCTTCCCTTGCCGATGTACCAGATTCAAGAACAAGCCAACGTAAATATGTATGTTTCTGTATGAGCTTGCATACATATCGACGCAGAATTTTGCAAGCCGCGTACAAATATTTTTTACATTCCTTGACAAATACAGTCAATCCCGGTTATGTGCCACAATCAAAGATACAGATTTTTGTGATTTGTTAAAAATAAAAATATCATATGGCACATAAGCGAGTGCGGTTACTTAAGCGACTGGTACTTAAAACAATAATTTCTATGTATATCAAAAAATAAAAAGTGAGATGCAGCAAGAGGGATGCTTTTCATTTAAGCTGAGTACTACTTAACCGGGATTCACTGTACACATAAATCAGAGGAATATTGAATATTTTCTTTGGCACATTTCTGGACTTGAATATCGACAAATAAACTATGTTGTCAATTTTATTCTATACTTATATTTGCGGGGTTGTCGCTTTTTCCTTCTCCTACAAATATCAGAAATTGTTCAATTTATGATTTTTAGCTCTTGCAAGGCGCTTGTAGGCAAAGGCATGCTCGGGGAGATGTAATGGTATTTGTTTTTATGAATGAAGCAAGTTTGCCTGTTGAAAGTCGCTTGCGTTCATGAATGAAAATATTGTTGTTATGTGTTTTTCTACAAATTTGGACATCGACTTGGCTGCCATATAGACTTGTGACGCTGCTGCTTGTTATTTGAAACCATTGCTGTTTTTGTAGAACAATATTCGTAGTTTTTGCGGGTGACATATGTACATGTGAACGCATATAAGTATGTATGTTGTGTATGCATTATTTGTGAGGGAATCTCATGCGCACATCTTATGTACAGGGGGAATCTTCAAAAGATACCGTCCGGTTTAGACGGCTTGCACGATTCATCCTACACGCGCATGTGCCACCATTGTTACCAAATGTGGAACCTGCGGGGTAAGACGCCTACGTACTAAACCCTAACTCCGTCTCCTCTAGCTATTTATTTTCTTTGCGGGACCGCCGCTAAGCATTTCTTCACAAGGCTAAGCTTTAGCCGGTTGGCTCTCGATCTATAAATTTTAAAACCGCTCTTTTAGCCGCTCTGAGAGTAGTTTCTCTAGTTCCTCTCTTTCGTCTTTATAACGGGGCACAGAAAGAAAATGTGCCACGCGTTTTCATTCCCATTTCCACAAAAAGGGCACTCAAACCCATCGACATGTCCATATTTGTGTAAATAGTCTCTGAAGCAACCGTGCCCAGTCAGGAACTGCGTCAAGTAATAATCAGTTTCTCCATGGTTTCTCTCTACCCACATTTGCACGTTTCTGATCAACGTGTGTGTCCATCTACCTTTTGTTGTTTCGTCCCATCGTGTTTGCCACTCATTAAGGYTGGTTTGTCTTTCTTGCTGTTTTTCTTGATTATTTAGTCGTCTGCCCGCGTTTTTCGCTTTGTCATACATTCTTTTTAGCTCCATTGCCATAATATCTGGAGGCATGATACCTGAAATAATTCCAGCCGCTACGTGTGGCACAGTCCGGAAGGCACACGCTACCCTCATTGCACTTAACCGAACTACTGCTTTCACCGTATTCGCATACGTTTTGTGCAGCAATGCAGGTCCCCATATGGGTGCAGCGTACATTAGAACTGATTGGCTAACTTTTGCCAGAAGAGCGAGTCTATTCTGACTATGGCCCCCTATGTTGGCCATGATTCTACTTAATGCAGTCGTCACCCTTGCTGCTTTCTCACAGGTTTTCGAGATGTGGGTCCCATAATTTAGCCTCGCGTCAATGATTACATCCAGGTATTTCAACGACTGTTGCGTTGGGATATTGTATCCATCAATGTTGAGCGTAGTCGCCTCTAGTTTTTTCCTACTCGTTATCAGCACCGCTTCGGTTTTTTGGCCTACTAACTGGAGCTTTGCTTTCATGAGCCATTCTTTTATTTTAATCGCCGCGTGATTGCTCAGGTACTCAATTTGGCCTATTTCTTTGCCACTACCGTTACTGCTGTATCATCAGCGTATCCGATTATCTGTATTTCTTTGGGCAATGGGAGGCGGAGCACACCGTCATACAAAACATGCCGCAGTAGCGGCCCTAGTACAAAGCCTTGTGGTACACCGCCTGTTACAATATAGTTTTTAGGACCTTCTTCTGTGTCATATAGCAGTAATCTGTCGGAGAGGTAGCTGGATATGATCATCAGCAGGTAGAGTGGTGTCTTCTTTTGTTTCAGGGCTTCAATGATGTGCGGCCAATAGGCCGAGTTAAAGGCATTTTTAACGTCGAACGTCACTACTGCACAATATTCTATGGAGCCATATAACCATCTGGTTCTTTCAATAGCCTTGCTTGCGACCTCAGTTAACTTTTTTATGGCGTCTATTGTTGACTTGTGTCTTCGAAAACCATATTGGTTTTCGGCTAAGCCCGGCGGCTCTCCTTCTAGATGTTGCTCTAGCCGCACACAGATTATACGCTCCAGTATTTTCCCCATTGTATCCAGCGTACATAGTGGTCGGTAGGATCCTGGCTCCCCTGCTGGTTTATTTGGCTTTTGTATAAGCACTAGCCGCTGTTTTTTCCAGATCATAGGGAATACTCCCTCTCGTAAACATCGCGTATAAACTTCCGCAAACGGAGTGGGTTTATATTTAGTAGCCAGTTTTAGGACCTTTTTCGGGATGCCATCTAGGCCTGATGCTTTAGTATTTGCGAATCTCTCTGCTGCTTCWATGGTTTCTTGGTCAGTGACTAGCGGAGCGTTTGTAGCTCCAGATTCTTTTATTTGCTGGMTTTGTGGCAATTGCGTCGGAAAAAGAGTTTGGACAACCGTCTTTAATAGACTGGGACATTTAGGCGCATGTCCTTTATAGTCTTTAATCTTTGACATGACGATTTTATGTGCATCTCCCCACGGGTTTTCTTCAACCTAGTTGCTCTTTAAAACAACAGGATTTGCTCTTCTTTATTGATTTCTTCAGTTCATTTCGCTTTCGTTTAAAGTGCTCGTTTAGCATTGCGAAATCCGCCGTTTGTCGTCCCCTTTGACACTGGCGTCTCGCTTTGTGGCATTCAGTTCTTAGAGCTTCAATAGCCTCATTCCACCATTATGCGGGTTTCCTGTACGTGCCTTGTTTTTTCCTACACATAGCGGCATCGCAAGCTTTGCTCACATGTTTAACAAGGCATTCAGCCTTCTTTTCTATGTCAATGGCGTAGTTCGGATTATCATCTAACATTAATTTGTGCATATCCTCATCAAGGGTTTCAGTTTTCCAGCCTCTGTTTTTAACTTGTTTGAGATACTTAGGCATTTTTTGCGATTTGTCAATTTCAAGCAGAATTGCCAAGTGGTCACTGTGTGTATACAAGTCGCTCACTTGCCATGTACACGACCGCACAAGGAGCTACTAGCAAACGTTATATCGATTACAGAACCGCGGCCGTTTTTTCGAATGTATTTCTGTTACCGGTATTCAGCAAGACGGTGTTCAGTACCGAAAACGCTTTCAGAAGGGTTTCTCCTCGTCTATTTGTGTGTGTGTGCTACCCCACTCCATTGCCCATGCATTGAAGTCACCTGCCACAACGTTCATTGTGGTGTTTGACACTTCTCATACAAGGTTATCAATGATTGTTTCATATTCACCTTGTGCGATGCTTGGCGGAATATAACCGCTATAGAAGTTTATTTCGCGGATCTTTGCCCGTGTGTAATAGGCTTGTCCTGTTAGTGGCTTTTCTTGGAACACGTTTCCTCCACAGGCACAAATGTCCGCTTTGCCCGTTAGGTCGGAGGTCCACGTTGCTGCGCTAACGTTTTTGTATTGTTCGCAGACTATTGTCACGTCGATTTTCTGCTCAAACACTGTATGCGTAAGCAGGTCTTATGCTGCTTCGCAGTGGTTGAGGTTGAGCTGTAGAACCCTCATATTTTGGCTTTTTTGCACGCTTCTTATTAGAGAGGACATTTCTTGATACCTATCTGATGGTCAGAGTTTTCCATTCCTTGCTTCTTACATGCACTGCAAGACGGCTACTTGTTGCATGTCTTTGCAAAATGGCACATTATTCCCCACATTTGAGGCAGCACTGACTCCTATCATCTGAGTTTTTGCAGGTTCTTGCCAGGTGGCCATATTCCAAGCACCGGAAGCAGTTTTTAAGGTTCGGCATTTTTTTTTCGGGGTTCGGTAATGCGGGGAGGCTTATCACAGCTGTTTGGGTGCCTGCGTATGACGCCCTAATGCCTCTGATTGAGCCTTTATCAAAATGCCCTAGTTTTGCTATTTGCGTGCGAATAGCATTGGCAATGTCTTCGTCTCCGGTTATTTCATCCAGATCCCGGATTTCCACGGTGGTCTCACTCGTTAGGGCTTTAATTTTGGCTTGGTCTCCAAGCACTTTGCCTATTTCGCTGGTGTAGTCAGCAGTGTCTTCCATTTGTGCGCTCTTTAATTCCATTAAAATGTCACCTTTGGCCGTCTTTTTAATCCGGGTTACACTTTCCCCCAGTTTCTGCAGTGTTTTTTCTTTTTTAACAGCCCTTAAAATGTCGCTGTATGTCATGTTGCCGGTTCGCGCAATCACTATTGCGTCAGGCCTAGGTCGGTGCTTATATACCGTCTTCTTTTTCCTTTTGATTTCTATCCAGCCATCTTGTTTTCCCGGTTTCTGTCCTTTGTTGATTGAGGTTGGCTTAATTTCTATTTCCTCGTTATTTTTAGACTTCTTTGGTTCCTCTCCATGGGTGGTTTTATTCTTTTTTGGAGGAGTCTGCCTTTTCGCCTGTTTTTCTTCGCGAGGTCTTTTAGGCGTTATTTCCGTTGTTGCGGGCATATTTAGGATACTCAGTCTTGCTTCCTTGCTTTTTTGGTACACCTCTAAGGCTTTTTCGTACGTCTTCGTTATATTGCCAACGAGGTCCCTAAGACTATTGTTGATTGTTCGCTGCGGTGGGCGCATCACTTCTTTATTTCTTCACCAAGCTCACTCATGTGGTCGCCGTGAGGTTTTACCGCCTTCGTTTGCGGCGTGTTGTCTTGGAGCGCGGGTGGCGACGATCTTGTTCGCGTTTTCTTTTCACGCTAAGCATCTTTAGGGGAGATCTGCTAAGCCGCGAAGACCGCTTAAATGGATCTATTTCCATTACTGGTGTCCTTTGGGAGTCAGTTCCTGGCAATTTGTGATTATTCACATCTCTTGCGTTTCCCGCGTCGTTTCCCAGTATGCTAGCATAGATGTTACTGCTACTGTTGCTGCTACTTCTGTCGTTTGTATTGTTTTTTCTCATCAAATTCCATTCCCTTCGTTTGTACCAGCGCATCGTGTGTAGGGAGGCGGACCGAAATAAACAGGAACAGGTGTACCCTCGGTGGCTATGCACCTACCCCAGTTCCCTGAGGCCTGTTCTTCGCTTTACTGGTCTCGGAAAACACGGACGGACCAGCGCTCGCCCGGTAGCAACGCAGACTACTATTCTTGCGCCCAATGCACACTCCTTGACCAGAGCCCGAAGGGGCAGGTTTCTGATGGACACCGCGGCTAACACCTTGGTAGAGCAGGCTCACATCACCCTATCCATCTCGGCAGCAGAGAAGTCGCTGAAAAGATTTAAAGGGACTCCCAGTGCGCCGCGATGTACATCGGTCAAAATAAACTTTGATAAATATTGCTAACCGGCTGGATTTCCCGTTAAGGAGTACCCATCGACATAACGTCTGATCTTGGTCGTCAATTCGAAAGCGCCATATTTAAACAATTGCTAAACTATTTGGGAGTGACCCATTTAAAAACAACGCCGTATCATCCACAATGTAATGGACTAATAGAACGATGGCATYGCACCTTAAAATCTGCCATTTTATGTCATAAAGTGGATCAGTGGACAACCTATTTGCCTCTTATACTACTTGGACTGCGTTCAACATATAAAGACGACATCGGGTCCACTCCTTCTGAATTGGTATATGGAACATCATTACGATTGCCTTCAGAGCTTTTCATCGAACAACCCAGCAACCAGAGCCAACAGAAGTCTTAGTGGAGCTTCGTCGTATCATGCGAGACCTGCGTCCTGTTAGTACAGCCTGGCACACTAACCAAAAAGTTTTCGTTCATGGCGATCTCAAATCTTGTGATCATGTCTTCAGCGATGATTCAGTCAGACCGTCATTATCAGCACATTATATGGGACCCTACAAAGTTTTGAGCCGCTCACCTAAGTTTTTCGAAGTGGAAATAAAGGAGAATAAAGTTAAAGTTTCCATCGATCGTCTAAAGCCAGTTTTCATCACACCACCTACGACTCTCTAGGAGGAGGCTACTGTGGCAACACCATTATTAATAATAAATTTTGAATTCTCAATGCAACCATGCGTTTTGACATTCTGTTTATTCTTTATTCTATTTTATGTTATGTACGTTTTGATATGTTAATAAATCTTTCCTTTTTTACATCAACCGTCAAGGAAGTAGCACGTGCCTGTGCACCATATACGTAGGCAGTGATTCTGTTTGAAGTCGTTTCGTTCGCGATAGCTTGATATGCGTATCAGCTTCATTTAACATACACGGAAAATCAATTAAAAATTTATTTACAAACTGTGGCCAATTTACAAAAACACGTGTTGTGAATCAATCCACAATTTGGCGGATCCTCGAAGTTTTTGTTGCACTGCACAAATCAAAATTTGTTCTTACCAGTTATATGCGTTCTTTAATATTTCGATACGTTTTATAAATGGAACTGAGTTTAGTGACGTTTCGCTTGTTGGGTTATATTCTGGCAACAACTCGGCAATATTTCTCATGCTATAATGAGAGGAATTGGTAACTGGAACGGTATTTCCAATTGGTAAACGTATATCGCATATAATTGGAATATGTTGTGGCATGAAATTCACTCGCGTAGCCGGCTTTGTTGTATATTGGACATTTGTCGCGCTTGTATACATTGTTCGTTCGGATGATAACATAAACGTTGTTCGACGCACACGGGGAATTTTGCACATTATTTTTTAGCTCATGCACACTCACGAGTCTCTGAATCGTTTTTTCGAGAGCTGGCAAATGCTATACCATTGCTTCGTTGTAAAAACTTTCATTTTCTATATGATCATCCAATCTTTGCGCCAGTTGGACTTTGGTGCCAGAAGTAGGCAAACCTGCATTCCTGCACTTGCTTCTTAATTCTTTGAACGTTGTCATTTCTTTGTTTTATTACTTGGTTCGTATGAGTCTAATTATTATGAATAGCATTCAGCAAAGTTGCTGCCACAAAGGCGAATGTGGAAAACGAAAATGTGCAAATGAAGAAATGAAAAAAGTAATCATGCAATACTACAAATTTGAATTTGAACCGTTGAGCAAAGCAACAAAGCGTATGTCAACAGCTAAGATGTTCACGGCAGTCTCGACAAATGTTAGGTTATATACGATGGCTACGTGTTAGCCAAATAGAATAGGTGTTTTCACCTCTTCATTTAACACTTTTTAACGATCGTAGATCTCACAGCAACCACATTGCATATCACGATTTCACAAATTCACAAAGTTTACATGTATGTACTTACATATATATCAAACGTTACTAGACGTGTACGTTTAAGCGTGATGGTACAATTCCACTTCTGAATATTGACCTTTCCTTTTGAATGTTGACACGATACACATGAGCACGATATGTTTATGATAACCAAATTAAATTTATTTAAAAAGAAACAATTAGTAAAGAAAATACAAATATAAAGTAATGTATTTTACAACAGTCGACCTGACTTCAATGGTTGTTGCTCTTCGACTTGTCTTCAACAACTCACAACGAGTCGCCTTTCCGGTCGCAATTCAATCAGAAACGTATTTTGTGGCAAATACGCTCAGACAGAGAATGTGCAAACATAGAGAAGGTGCAAATTGAATTCTGTATGATGTTCGATTGGACGGCTAACAGAACTTATWAGATTGTGATACGGAATTTCACCATTCTCGCTGCTATTTAGCAGAATTGAGCTCGTTCTCTGGCTCAAAAGACTGAATTCATGCGAGAATGAGTAAAGAGAAATACTTTGTAGAAAAATATACAAAGTCACACAAAGAATGTAAAGAAGCATTCTATGAGTCACATATGTGTGATTATTTTATATTATATGAACCATTTTTTCCGAAATATTATAAAAATTTTAATTTTTTTTACAAAATCGGGGAAATTAGGTAAAAATAATTTTAATTTTATTTCTCTTTAATTTAATTTTTTTTTAATTTTTAAATAAATTAATATTTCAAACAAAATATATTTATTTAAACTCTTACAAAGTGAAGGTGTGCCAAATGAACTTCATTTCTTCAAAGAAAATTGATGACCTTCATGAAATGTGCATATTCGCATTTTTTCGTTATCATTCCCGTATTTGTAGCAATAGAATTTCTATGGCAAACATATGCATACATATATTATTTCTTTGGCACATTTGTCTGTATTTTTACGAAAGCAAATGCGAGCCACATACATATATACATACATACATTCACAATAACAAGTGCCGCACGCATCTCTCGCACGTCCGTTGTCATGGTCAACCAATGGCCGCAACTATCGTATTGTCAAAGAGCCATCACAACGTTGTGTTGTTGGTAGAAAATCCGAGCTGTGCCGAAAGAAACTAACAAACGATCACCGATTGTTACCGCTTCCCTTGCCGCCGTAACAGCTTCGCCTACAAACCAGCCTAACTATCTATACATTTGTATGAGCTTTCATACATATCGACGCTGATTTTTGCGAGACACGGAAAAATATTTTAGAATTGACAAATATTGTAAATCGACAACAGCTATGTTGCCACTTTTCTCACTTAGAACAAACACCATAAAGATGTTCAATTTATGATTTTTAGCTTTTGCGTTCGTCGCGAAAAGACGCTTGTTAGCAAAGGCATGCTCGGGAAAATGTTACGGCGAATGAAACGAGGTCGCTTGTGGAATTTGCGCCTGCGTTTATGAATGAAATCGTTTTTGTTGTAAAATTTACTACATTTGGGCTTCTCCAATTCGGCTGCCATATTGACTTGGCATGCTTATGCTATATGAGACAGTTGTTGTTTTTTGTAGAACAACGTTTAAATTTTTTGTTGGTGACATATTCACATGGTACGCATATGTATGTTTGTATGCTTGTGAATTATTTTTTCGGAAGTGTATACAAATATATGTACATATAAGTACATATAAATGTATGAGCATGCAGATCAATGCGCGCACATGTAATATATTGATAAGTGATAAAAACATAATTTGAATTTCGATGAGCAGATAATAAGATTAATATGATAGACGATGTATTTATATAATGTTGTGATAAATTTAATTTCTATTAGTAAGAAACATAAGACAAAAATATTTATTAGTATATTAGAGTATATTATGCAAAAATCAAATAAAGTTATTAAATATGTAAGTCCAAATTGACTATAAATATTACTATGCAAATTAACTTCCCTGCGTGGGAAGTATTAAAAAAAAAGTTTTTCCGCTACGCGCGGTAGAAATAAAACAACGTGTTGTTTTGAGTCAGTACTCCGGGCTCACATATTAATATGATAATTTTTTAAATATTTCTAAATTTTACAATCAAGATTTTCATAAATTATATTATCAATGTTGGTATAGTTTTCAAATGTTACAAGGTAAACTCCATTTATGGCAGAGTCATCTACAGTATGATTTCCAGAGACTAATATTGCTCCTTCTTTTATTATATCTATATCTTTATGTTTTTCTTTAATTTTTTTACATTTTCCTTTTTTATTGGACAAAATATCTGATAGGCAAGTATTTTTATTATTCATTTTACAATAAGTTTTTATCATTTCTTTTTTGCAGTTTTTTATATTTATATATTATTTTTTGCATTTCGCAATTTCATACTCAATTATTAATTTACCATCTTTTTGTGTAATTGCTCTTACTTCATAATATTTGCAATCATATATAAATTTTGGGTATTTAATATATATAACTATTACATCTTTATTTTGTACTATTTTAAAATTTGATATATCTATTAAATCAGTTATTGTCAATCGTTCATGTTCATTTTCAATTATGTTTTAAATCTCGTCCAAATTTAAAATTGTCGCGTTTAAAATTCCCATTTTTCCTATAGCTATTTTATTAATCATATTTTGTAATTCAGTTATTAGGAACTGATTTTTTCGTTTCGTTAGAATTTTAATACCTGAGTTTTCATTAATATTATTAATTG
>NW_017537235.1:0-1107 GCF_001853355.1 Bactrocera latifrons | reverse complement strand
TCTGAACTTATAAGTTCTCTAAAGTATGTTAAATTAGTGATGTGAAAAATATCTGCGTAGTCATAATATAAATCTATATCTCCGTCTTCTAATAATACGAAATCTTCTCCTGTGTAGTCCACAATGTTTGTCATTGTATTAGTAATTAATGTTAGAATAATTAAGGGTATCATCCTCTAAAAAATATGTAATCAAGATTTAATATTATCTTTATGTACTATTCTATTTCTGTAGTTAATTCTAACTTTATTCCCTAAGTCCTCTTTTACTACCTGTTTCTTTTATCTAGGATTTAGTTTATTTCTCTCTCCTGTAATCTTTTCATAAATTATTTCTCCAGGGTGAAATGGGAAGCTTGCATCATTGCATGAATACATTTGAGATGTTTTTTCTTTTACATGTGTTTGAAGCACATTTAAATTTTCGAAATTGTTTTCTTCGTTAGTATTGAAATTATTTATTTTTAAATTTTGTCTTTTTATATTTGCATTCTTTTTTTGTGTTATTTTGCCGGTAAGAACTTCGGCTTCGGTTCTACAAAACATTTTTGTTCCACAATATATCTTGTATTTAATTTTCCGGTATTATCATCGGCTGGCGCTGTAGAACTTTTTTGTTCCACAATATATTTTTTATTTAATTTGCCGGTATTGTCATCGGCTGGCGTTGTAGAGCTTTCCTGCTCCACAGTATTTATTTTTTTATATTTGCCGGTATTTCCGTCGGCTGGCGCTTTAGAAGTCTTTGCTTCCAAAGTAATTTCGTCCTCCTCGATCTTTAATTTATCCTTACTTATTTGATGCTCATATTCGTATCCTAAGCTAAATATATCATCCTCTTTTTCATTATTTATTATTAACTTCTTTTTTTTCCAAGTGAATCACCGCATTAATGTCCTTAAAAAATTTGTTCCTATTAACAGGTCTGCTTCCAAATTATCGATTTCGTAGAATATTTGTTTTTTACCGAAAGTGYAATAATGTGATAATAGCGTGTTATCGAAAATCCATTAATTGTTTTTACTCTCTTTTGAATGTCTAATTTATTTTTATTTTTTTATATTCCTGATTTAATATAACAACTAGTTGCTCCCGTATCTATTAATAT
>NW_017537234.1:1611195-1617252 GCF_001853355.1 Bactrocera latifrons | reverse complement strand
CTAACGTTGGTAAAAAACTATTTTTTAAACATACACACTCGTAAATTTTCCACCAAACGAGTCCAAGCACATGTTTACTGCAAAAATTCTTCAAAGTTTTCTCATATGCAAGCCAATTTTCAAACAAAACTTTCTGCGTACACTGTTATTATTTCATAAATGTTTTTTGTGCTTCCTGCTGTACCCAGCAGGTGGCCATAACTTCTTGTAAAGCTAATATGAGAGCATTCTCAACGGTAATTTTATAAATAAGAGTGGAGAGCGAGCTTTTGTTAAGGAAAAGTTGTAAATAAGAAGTCAGAAATGAGAAAATGTTGATAAAAAATTTAACAAGTGAGAATATATGTATGTACGTATGTATGTATATATGTAAGTAAATGTTTTGGAAAGGGATACAAATGACGAGACCTTACTCATATGGATAGAAGAGTCAAAAAATATATTATAATCCACTTAACTTGAGACTATTTCGAAAATTTCATAAAAAAGATAGTTTTTCAAAAAACAAAAAAAAATTGTAAAAAACCGTTTTCCATAATCAAAATTTTCATACGTAGTGTCAATTTTATGTTCTTCTAAATACTCCTATCATTTCAAATGTTACTCATACCCAGTGTCGTTCTTAGATTCAAACGTATTATTCGTCGAAATTATCGATTTCAAATGTTGCTCATACGCAGCGGTGTTTTAATTAAATTTTCTTGTTATTTTTAGTAATTTCATTTTCAGATTTTAATTTTTTTGTTCGTTTTCTATTATAAATACATATTTGACTCTCTACAAATCTAATATTCATAGAAAATATCGACACTTTTAGATGTATTACTATTTTCTACTACTTTTTTAAAACATCCTAGCCGCTCTTAAGTCATACCATTCACATGTATGTAAATATGGCGATATATTAATTTTAGTACAAATGTTACTTATACGCTGTGGTGCCTTCTGTTCACTTTTTTTTTTTTCTATAATTTGTTGCTTCTAAATTCATTTATAACCCGCGCCACAAAACTGGTGTCCACAAAAAAACGCAGAACATGTCAATGACAAGCAATGACATTTCGTTATTTTTGCTGTTATTCTTAATTGAGCTGCAACTGACAGCGGTTAAAGCAGCTAAAAACAAATATTGGAAATAAGAAATTTTTCTACATGAACGTATATACATATAAATACAAACACACGTATACACTGGCGGTCAAATAATTGTTTGAACTCAACTTGTGTGTAACATTAAAAGATTAGAGCTATTGCCATTTACTTGCAATTGGTGAAAGGAAGTGATACGAAATAGCCTGAAACATCAAGAAGAAGGTTCTTGGAGTGTTCTAATAAAAGGAGCACCGAAAGGCTGAAGGTCTTTGCAGCAAATTAACGTTTATTGCCTGACAGAATGAATTGATTAACTTTATTATTATGGTATTTAGACGCTAACACATTAAATTTATTCAAGATAAACGATTGTGCTGACTGAAATATCTCACACGAATTGACGCCAACTTTATTAGAATAAAATTTGAAAGTTGATATATACTTTCAACGCAAGAAGCCCCTTTTGTTAGCTCCAAAAAGGAATTGCAGCCATCTGGTGGAGGAAGAATACAATTTGTGTATCAGTGAACGGTTTCTCACGGAAATCACGGTGACAGAATCACACAATCTAGGAGTTAAAGGGTGCTAGGAGTCTAGAAGTCAAAGAGCCAGATATCACTCATATCATAGGAATGAAGGCTTCACTAAACGGTTTCTCAAAACAAAATACTATGGAATTACCAATAATCTCCAATTCGGTGAAAGTCTATTGCATTCCACATAGACTGGCTGAAAATATCTAAGAATGTTATAAAGAAGAAGGAAGCCTTCAATGAAAGCTCAAACATAAAATCAAGGATATCTTGGCGAAAAACCGCCTAAGATCCCTTGAACCTGTGTGCACATAATATATTCTTTAGTGATTCTTGGTCCGATTCGTTGAATTTTTCACGCCTTTGCCTTGAAGACTTAAGAAAACCGCAGAAACTCGCAGTGTAAATTCGTAATTGACCGTCAGTGTTAGTGGCAAAAAATAATTTACTACTTGAGCGCTCAAAAATTAGCAGCATATCACTTAGTAAAGCGTAAAACTAAGGTAAACAAGCAAGCTAAAATACGCATTAGAGCATTTACTTGTACAAAGACATAAAAGTACATGCCAATACATAGCCAATTAAATTTGTTTTCACCATTCAATTGAAGTCAATAGAACGTCAATTAATTGTAAAGATTTGCACAGTGTAAACAAGTTTATATAAATACAAATTCACGCATGAAAAATAAAGTACTGTGAGCAGCTAGTTGTAGCGCTTGAAAGGCGCCTTCTTGTAATATGAGCACCCACCTATTAGCACACAAACATACACACATAGATACTGGCATTTATTTGCTCACACTACTCGACAAACACTTCTAAGCATATTGAACTGCTGCTGCCGTCAATACACGAGTACAGTTACATTCACTTAACGACTTATATAACAGAAGGTAGCCAATTTAATTACCAACGCCCACATATTAACGGTATTCTATTGATTATTGCATACAATTCTCATAAAAGCTTTCACTTTAGTAGTTTAGAATTATTTCTACCCTTTCAATAACATACATATTATACAGTTAGCAGCAAAATGCTATGAATTAATCAGCACTCAGCTAAGCATATACCCACTGAGTGCTTAAATAATCATTACTGTGAATCTTAATGATTTTCACATTTTAATTACAAACTAGAAAACATATTTGTACTATAAATAATGCGCTGTGCTGTAGAGAGACACGCTATTATTGGAACAAAACGCTATTGGATATGAGAAATTAATGCATTGCTGCTTTTTAAAACTCAACCGGGCTTTTGAAATGAGTCACTAACGCCAACCGGGGACACAATACTTCAATGGCGCTAAAAAGAGATGAAGCTTCAGCGCAGTCATGCAGGATCATATGTTTGAAGACTACATTAGAGTCTACAAACGGCGGTGATTGGCCCCTAATTTCAAAGGGATATAAAGAAAGCAAAGGTTTTGTATACAAAACCAAGCCATTGCTGTGCCTTGACTTTGAAACCGGGAGGTTTCAGAAATCAAGCTCGAGGTGAGCTCGTCAAAAGCTTTCAAAGCTATAACTCTGAATGAATTGTTTCCTCTTAAGCCTGCTCGCTTTAAGACAAACAGAATGTTCCACGCAGACTTCGTTGACATCGTCCGGTATGTTATACGTAGATATCTACCGCGTTAATACCCAAACCACAGTGCTCGAGATCAAGAAAATCGAAGATCACAAGATCACAG
Organism: Bactrocera latifrons; assembly: GCF_001853355.1. NCBI lineage: Eukaryota > Metazoa > Arthropoda > Insecta > Diptera > Tephritidae > Bactrocera > Bactrocera latifrons. Next base: position 1,613,929 of record NW_017537234.1, on the reverse strand, counting down.
AATGCAAAGCTGAAGACTACAATTTGTCGATCCTAAGTCGTTCTCAAAAATTTATACGGTCTGTAACCACAACCTTACGGATTCTGAGAAAGAATTGGGGCTCATTCAAGAACTGAAGCCATTGGACCTTTGTAAACGTCATGAATTTGCTGATTCTGTCTTGGAACAACTTGAAAACGATAACGATTTTTTAAGTAAATCACTTTTCCGAAGGGGCTCACTTCCGAGTGGTGCTCCACAAATTATTCATGAACAACCATGATGTGGTTTTGGTCTGCTGGAATCGGTCCGTACTTCTTTCGAATTGAAGCTGGTGACAACATTACTGTCTACGGAGAGCGGTGTAAATCGAAGATAACCAACTTTTTATGGCCACAATTGGAAGAAGTTGATCTTGACAACATCTGGTTCGAACAAGACCAGGCTCAATATTGAACGTAACACCACCAGCAGTCTAAATAACATAATTACTGAATGTCTGTGATATTACGGACGTAAAGTTACGCTCTACTTTGGAAATACCACATATTTTTCATAATAATATGTGAAACTTGATTGTTTCATGTAAACATCAGTCTTAATATCAAACAAACCGTTGAACAATGTGCCGAAAATACCAGAAGAAGTCTTGATATTAACTGATCTTGGTTATAAGAACTGTTATGGTTATAAGAAGGCGCAATGCTAGCGCAATGCTACTTGCATGAAATCAAAAACGAAAAGACGTGGCTACTAATAGAAATGTTTGTAATATAAGAGGACTTTTCAGCGATACTTATGATATAGAGTTCGACTGTTGCTCATACAATCTTTTAATTTCTCCGACTGCCTACTTCTTACTTCTTTTCGGTCGTTTAAGCCCAAACTGAGTGTTGTAAGGTCAGCAACTTTAATGAACCCGAAAGTTTATAACAAAGTAAATCAAATAAGATTTATAATATGTTGCGGCCCAGTTTGACGGATTTGAGAAAAGAACAATAGGCGGTATCCAGTGAACGAGTATGAAAGTCTTTCGCTATGTTGTAGACCATCTATATGGTCTTCTTCTTCAGCATGCTTCTTCTTACATTTTTCCAACTTCTTGTCGACTTTTTTAGATCCAGAAGGGACCTCTGCTGAGCTCCGAACTTTCTTCGCTCAGAGTAATGATTGCATACACCATTTATGCAACGATTTGGTTCTTTAAAAAAGTTTTCGGAAAAAAGCAAAAAAAATAATGATTTGGACCACCCTGTATTTACACTACCTATTAGATGAAATATATTCAACCCAACTGAGTAGCTAAAGTGTTTTCTATCTGTATATATATTTATATATAATTAATGAAAAACAATAAGAACAACAACAACAATGATTGCAGTCAGTACTTCACACACTTTTCTAAATGATGCCATGGTTGCGTATTATGTGATCCACATTTGTTTTTTTAATATAAATACATATGTGTTTGTATGCATTATAACGGCAAAGTTGCTGCCACTCATCAAACAAGTGCACAGGAAGGTAAGCGCCATGTGTAGCCGAGTGTGCGCCTTGAAGTATGCTACTGCGTACACAGGACCAACAAGTAAGCGGCTTCATTAAATACACTTGTGCGTCAGGTGGTCATAACAACTTCATCAATGAGCCAACTACAGCAAAAACAATAACAACAAGCCAAACGGTGTTTCCAACAACAGCAACAACCTAAACAGTGTCTCCAAAAACAACAACAATTACAATAAGAGGGCTAACAAACAGCAGCAACAACAAAAAGTAGCAAGCAGTAGAATGAAATAACGTTGACAGCAATAACAACAACACAAACAAAACAAGAGGAACGCTGAAACAAACAGCAAAGCTGTATGTAGTAGTATTAATAGGGGTGCACGGGTGCAGCTGAACTCACAGGGCCAAGCAAACAGTGCCCAAGCAACAACAACAACGTCTATGTAGGGTGAGCGTATGTGTGTGTGCATTTGTGTTCATATGGTTACTCACCTGTGTCTACTTAGAGTGATGTGTCGTCGTCAGCGTCATCGTCATTATCGTCCGCTTTTGTTGTTGTTGTCGTTGCTATTGGCATTGTTGCCAGCACAAGTGAGTGAACCGAACACAATAGAGCTCGTCGCCGTAGCGCTTTGTTAATTAGCAAACAATACACAGCAGCGAAACGGTACACACACACACATTGTTAAACAAGCATACACATGTGTTCATGCGCTTGTAAATATACATATTATAATAATAATTATGGTGAGGTCGCGGTAGTAAATTTTAATTGAATATGTATTACGGTTGGAAATTTGGAAATTTTATAACTGAAAATTTTGGAATATTAAAATAACGAAAAATTCGAATACAAATTTCAAAAAGTTATAATTATTAATTTCTTAAAACCATTATTTTTTTCGAAATTTTACAAAGAGACAATTGTAAACACACAAAATTTTCAAAACAAAAACGTATGAAAAAACTTTTCAAAATATATATTTTTAGTTACTTATATTTAAAAACTCTACCTTTAACCTATTAAGAGAAGATATTTTTTGATTTGATAATAAAAAAAAGATCTTTTTTAGAAAATTTTATAATTTTTTTTTAATTGTCTATGAATCAGATAAAATAAAATTCTAACACAAGTAGTTGAGAATTAACAAAAATTTAAAAACCAAAATTTCGACAATTTTTTTTTAATAAAACAAAACATGAAAATTCCATATCTTAAGCACAATTAATAAAAAAATAAAATTTG
>NW_017537234.1:1601572-1610576 GCF_001853355.1 Bactrocera latifrons | reverse complement strand
TTTTTATAATTTCTTTTATAATCTTTCTTTTTATTAATTTTTTTTAACTATACTATACAAGTACTAATACTTTCTCGCACGTTTCTCTTTCATCTTTCAATAATCTTAAAATACCCAAATTATAAAATTTTGTTCATGAACCCCATACGTTTTCTGAAAGGTGCTTTTAAGCAGCATAACTGAAAATATTATATTTCCAACAAAAATTACATATAATTATGTGCTTTCTGAAACCACTTCATAACTGAAGTCAAACTAAAAATGCTTAGATAAATTTCACTAGTTTCCATTTGGGCCTTTTGCAACCAGAACATTTGCTTCCACCACGATTGCCATTTGCATGAGAGTACCAGTACAAATGCGCACTAGCGTGCTCAAGATTTATTTGCTCTTCTGTCAACGTCAAGGAAACAATACCGACACTACTGACAACACTCAGCTCACTCAACAGCAGCAACAGAAACTGAAAATGACAAGAATAGCACGTAACTATAATATATCAAACATGTATACGAACACATGGCAACTCCATGCATTAATTACATAGGTTCGCGCGGGTTTATCGTAGGTGTTGTCAAGCAACCAAATAGCGGTTTCCAGTTGCTTGCGTTCCCGACACTGAGGAAAACAGCTCATTAACAAGGTAGTAGAAATTTGAGAAGCTGTGTAGCGAATAGTATGTGAATTGGGTCACCGCTCATTATGACCTATCCGCTGTTATGAGTTCATGCGTTTCCGTGGTAAACTAGTGAATTTGTTAAGATTAGTTTTCATAACTCTATAATTTGAAGTTCTAGCCTTGTTCTGGTATCTCAGGCAATCACCAACGGATTCCAATTCGAAAAAATCGGTCCAAATTACGAATGTTACTTCTTTCCATATGGGATACTTAATCTGACATAAGCAAGCATTTTTTGTAGTAATTCAGGGACTCATCAAATTGGAACTTTTAACATTGCTTTGAAGCGACTACTCAAAATTGTTCAAATCTAACAAAAGTAAAACATTGAAAGATGGTTGAAACCAACACTTCAAGGAAGTCATAATATGAATGGATCCGGCTTAGCTGAAAAGACGCTGGAAGCAAACAGATATCGAGACAGATTTCAAAACTGAGATCAAAAATGTCCAGATTTTGATATACGAAAAGCAGGAACTAAAAATAGAATTCCGACTGAGACAGACATTGAATTCACAGCCTAGATTAAGACTTAAGCTAATAATGAGACTGAGGCTAAATTGAGGATGAGACAGAGGCTAAAGCTAAGCCTGAAATTAAGCATAAGACTGGGTCTGAGACTGAAAGTGTGATTAAAACTGAGATTGTGACTGCCAATGAGATTGAGATTAAGAATGACACAGAAATTCGTACTTTTAACGAGACTGTGACTGAAACTAAAACACTGCTAATGAGTCTAAAACCGAGAATAAGACAGAGACTGAGATGGAAACTGAAAGTGAGACTCTTAATACCTGTGAGACTCAGACTAAGAATGAGACTAAAACTCATACTTCCAGTGAGACTCTGACTGAAATTGAGACACCGTTAATGAGACTGAAACTGAGACAGGGACTGAGATTGAGACTCTGCTTATAAAACCCAGGCCGAGAATGAGGCTGAGATTAAAACTAAGGTTGAAAGTGAGGCTGAGAATAAGACTAAAATCTACACTGAGGTACAGAGAGATTGAGACTGAGATCGAGACTGTGACTGGGACCGTGACTGAGACTAAAACTGAAAATGAGATCGGGAGACTGCTACTAGATTCAAATTGAGAATAAGGCTGAGCTTAAAATTAAGATTGAAACTAAGGCTGAGGCTGAGAGCGAAACTAAAACCTGGACTGAGGCGTAGAGAGATTGAGACTGATACCGTGACTGAGACAGAGACATAGGTTGAAAATAAGATTTAGACTGAGACACTGCTAATAAGACTCAGACCGAGAATAAGCCTGAGATTAAAACTATGACTGAAGCTGAGAATGACTGAAGCTGAGAATGAGACCAAAACCTACACTGAGACATAGAGAGATTGAGACTAATACTGAGACCGAGGCCTGAAAATGAAATTGATACTAAGACCGAAATTAAGACTGAGACTAAAGCTGAGCTAGAGACGAAGCAACAGGTGTTCACAATATTGCTCATTGCAATCTTCAGGGACCAAATGCTATTGGTGGCTGCAGTTTCTAAGGGAAGTGAATTGCTGATTGGCTAAAGAATCAGAGTCCAGCTAAACCGATCTTATAGTATAATTAAATAAAAATACTGAATATATAAGTATATTCAGTATTATAACCACGCATGACAAATTTAGCAGTAGGGTTTCAAATTTTTAGCAAATATCGAACTCACACACAGACATATTGGAAATTGTATCTGCATTTTTACATATTTTACATTCACTTCACGTAGACTAAGTTATACAAATATTTGTTGTCTTTTTCACCATGCCGAGCCAATAAATGCCATCAGATTGTTGCAGGGCAAATGCTAAGCCCGCATAACCACAATTTCGGTGGTTTCTGTGGTTTTTCGAATATTTCTATTGCAAAACATGTTGAACCTAAATTGAAATATGTTTTTGTTATTGTTATTTCCGCAAAGCAGTGCAACATTTTGCTCACATAATTTTAGTTAGTTGTCGAAATGTATTATGGCAAGTGAGGAAAAACAACATCAATTTAAATAAATGTAATGATTTCGGCGAGAAATTATGATTACATGTCAATTGGCGTTAAGCCAAATGTATACAGATTACCAAAAGATAGCAACAAAGAGCAAAAAATATTGATATATGGTGGGAATATATCACAATATTTGATTAGCAAATGTGTACTACGACATTTTCGTAAATATACATATGACTATAATGGAAATTGACAGCAAATCATTTGAATATGTCACAATCTTTCACTATCTTTAATGTTGAAATAATATGTAATATTTTTAAGTAAAATGAAATAACAGTCTGGATAACAATCGCAACGTTGAGAGCACTGCACAGCAGCTGAAGTGAAATCTCGAGCCGTATCTGGGTCTATCGAAGCGACCGCAATATCACGGAGCCTCTGATGCATACCAGCGCCAAAAGAACAGTCGAAACAGTTAATCTGAATTTCACCTGATGACCCGACTTCGAAGAAGACGAAAACAGTCCTATCCCGCCGGCAATAAGAATCTAGGATTCTCGGACTGTGAACTACTTCGATTACCTGGGAAGGGAAAATAGCCACTGATCCATACCAGCGCCAAAAGAATAGTCGACACATTGATCCTCACATGTTACTTCGAAAGGGACGAAAACGATCCCATCGACCAGAAAGGGGTTTGTTATCTAAATTTCAAGCGCTGTCAGCTGCTTTGGCTACCAAGAAAATAAAAAATCGGACACAGAACTGAACTTCTGTTGAATTTTTGGACCGATTCGACTGAACAAGGCAGAAAAAACGTTCCCGCTTGACTTAGGAAAATGTATTGCTTCCAGCACAACAACGCAACCGCTTAGATTCCCGTCACTGCCACAAACAAATTCACTTACGAGCAGCCGACCCGTTCACCATATTCTCTAGATTTAGCCCCGTTTGACTTCTTTTTTCCTTGCGATCTTGAAAAATTCCCTCGCTAGATAGAAATTTGGTTTGACTGAAGAGATTTTAGTTGCTTGGAAGATCATTTAAGACCTCAGTAAATCGCCTTTTCATGCTGATTATAATAAAAGGTCAATTTTATCGTGCTTAAAGGCGATTATGTTTGGAAGGAAACCACATTTTTTCCTAAATTTTTGGTTTTCTTTCGGTATTTTCGGACCGCACTCGTATTTGCATTGGACTTGAAGAATTTGGTCTAAACAATCACTTTTGTATAAAATAAAATCAAAGATTTGAATTTGAATAATAGCCTACTGCGACGATTTCCTTTATAACGCTGATTTTTCAACTAAATAAGGCTGCCAAGACTTCCTTTAGCCGCATTTTAGTAGCCTTTATCACACAAGTTAGAACAACAAAGTGGTTTGATTGCAAAGTAATTGCTTAGAGAGTATTTATAGGAGAGAAGATGTTAGGCACAACAAGCTTATATACAATTTTCTATGAGTAAAGATAAGTACCATAGATTTTCAACGCACGGCCACCCTTTTAACTCCATGCGAGTTGAGAAGCCATTGAAAGACTACCAGCAACTTTCGAAAACGGGCGCTACTACAGCAACTACAAAGGAAATTGCGCCATTAAGTTGCAATTACAACACAAAGCCTACGTTCAGAAGAATAATTGTTACTCATACGCAGCGGCGCCACTCATCCAACACAGCTGCAGCACTGCGTTAAGAGTAATCGTCAGGTGCAACGACTTAATTGAGTTCGCTAAATGTTTTTTAGCCGAGCGAAATGTCAGGTGTTCAATGGCGCACATTTGCGTCAGTAACGCAGTCTGTGTATGCGTGCGTTTGGAAATAATTGCCTAAAAGTATGCAAGTCATTATTCATATGAGAATATTTATGAGCCGACAGAAAATAATGCCTGCCAACAACGCGCCATGCAAATACACGCTTGAAGTGGGCATGAAAATATGTGTATTTATACATATATACAGAGGTGAGAGTCAAACGTCTGCGTAAATATGTATGAATGTGAGCGTGAGGTATTTAAACACTTGTCTACCTTAACCAATGAATAACTTAATAAGAAAAATAGACCAACATGCAGGCTGGCTGAAATATTAACATGCACGCTTACACATACATTTGTGCATATGGAAATTAAACAACAACATGCACACATACGCACGTATGTGTTTGTGTAGACAGAGTTGAACTTGAAAGTGGCTGCCTACTGCCCTGTCAGCTTTGCAAAGCTTAAATGTATGACTGGCAATTTTTCATTATCACACACACATGTGAACACACACAGGCACAGTCGCATAACAGCTCTTACACACGCTGATACGTAAGAGTATTTACAAAACAATTCCTTTTTATATAAATATGCATGAAGACTTGTGTGCGTTTGGGGGTTGGAAATGATATAACAACCGTTATGCACAGTGACAGTGATAAGTTGCGAAAATAATTAATGCCTACGCGTTGTGGGCTAATATGTAGGGGGTGTTGGCGGTATGGTGACTGTAGGAGCAGGAGATAGAAATTTAAAAAAATCTGTAAAAAACAATTGTAACAGAAAATGTACGGTACAAGAAGAGAAAAATAGCAGGGATGAGGAGGCTCTGACTAAAATTTACACTGGAAACAAAACAGAGATCATGAGGGAAATGAAAACTGGGGTTTGGACCGAACCATACGCCTCAGATGGGCTGATATTTGAAAATTAGGCACAGGAAAGCGTTCCAGAGCCTCAGCGAGAATCCAAGATTATGACTAACATCGAAAAATACAGAACGAGAACGATCGTGGATTCATAACTAAGTCCGGGATTACATTGATAGCGAATTTGAAATTGGGACTTAAACTTATAAGACTACGACTTATGTCGAAACTGATACTGAAGACTGAGAGGGTTGTTGTTTATGGGACTCAAATTGAGACTGCGACAGCGCCTACGAGGCTGACTGAGACGGAGACTCACACTAAGTGTGAGGTTGAGACATAATGGCTGATATTGAAATTGAAACTGAGACTATAATTGAGGCTCATGCTCACTTATAATGAAGCTGAGGAAGAGGTTGAGAATGGAACTGGTACTGGGACTGGGACTGGGATTGGGATTAGGACTGAGGCTGTGACTGATACTGGAGACTGGAGACTGAGACTGAGATTGAGGCTAAGGCTGAGTTTAAGAGTGAGACTGAGGCTGGGACTGGGACTGAGACTGAGACTGAGACTACTGAGACTGAGACTGAGACTACTGAGACTGAGACTGAGATTGAGGCTAAGGCTGAGTTTCACAGTGGGACTAATGTTGAAAGCTTATCTTGAATGAAATTGAAACTGGGACAGAAACTGAAAATGCGGTTTTAACTGAAAATGAGGTTAAGACTGATAATTGTCTGATGTCGATAATAAATGATACTAAAACTCGAGCTGTGTCTGTGGTCTGAAATGTGGCCCTAAACTGAAAATTAGAAAGGGGTTACACATATTAAGAATCTCTAACAGATTATAGGAATTTAGCCTTAATCTTGCATCTTGAACACGGTTTGCATAAATTAGAGACAAAAAATTAATCTATGGCTACTGAAGCAGGAACTGAAATGAATAATGTGCCTGAGATTGACGCTAAGATCTTTGGTCTTCGGTCTTTTGCTTAAAATTGGTAAATATTTCCTACACAATTAAGCTTTAGCACTTTCATTTCGATTTAAAGCTTTCTTAATATACACATACATATGTATCAGTTCGATCTTTATTCGTTCATTCACTGTTCAACAGCCATCAGCTTTAATGAGCGTGACATTCGAACCATACGCCACAAGGTGTTAGCACAGCGCCATTACCATAAACGTTAATTCATGTATGTATAAATAAAAGACGATAACTATTTGTGGCAAGCCATAACTTTAAATGGATGTAGAGATTACGTGAAAGCATTTAGTGGCATTTTTATGGAATTTCTGCTTAAACCGAGACCAAGATAGTGACACCAAGCCATGAAAGCCAAAAGCTCGTAAACTAAAGTAGTTAAAGTGGCTAAGAGATTGTAAAAATCAACAAATTCAATGTTTGCTTGGCGCTTAACTGGTATTGGCTGACGTTCATAAAATCTATGAGATATCGCTGGCATATGTATGATTTTAAATAGGTGCCCGCATGCATGGCACAGAAGTCAAAAAGAAAGAAAACTTAAAAGTTTCAACATAATAACTATAAAATAAAATAAATATGGCTTCATTCTGATCGTGTTGGAAAGAGGAACTTCATAGTAACTCACTCACGAAGTCAGGACGGACTCAGACTTAACCAGATAATCCATAATCCAAACTTTTTAAGCATGGCTCAGCGTAAGTATATTTTTAATTTGCTTATAGTACATCTTAGGGAGCGTGGTATACAACCAAGGCATCGAATAATAATGAATTCTAAGGAGTTTGAAAGAAACACTCTAATGCACCAATTTTTTATAATGAAGGAGATTACCAAACGTATTTATATCTACGTATCTACCTCTGAGCAAATTTATTTCATCAAGGGTATGCCATTGTAGTAATTTTTTGAGTTTGCAAGCGGAGAGAACCACCTTATGACTGACTGAATTTCCTGCAATTTAGATCTACCCTCATAACAATTTTTTTATATTCCACCACACTTTTAGGCTTTAAAAATATCTCATATCGCCTAAATACATAAAGTTAACCATAATTAGTTCCACGAAGTAGCCATAAGCTCTACCCAGACCGCAATGGGTGCTTAGACCGTTTTAAAAATTCTCGTTGCCTATTTTTTATTACACAAACGACTGGTCTAGTTTTTAGCTATTAAATTTGGTTTTATGAATTTAATTAATTGAAATAAATATGCTTTACGGTGAGTGGTGCGAAGCCGCCAAGCTAAATTAAATATTCTAAAAAATATAAAGCATGAAAAATCTGCAAAATCTTTTGTAATTATGGCAGCAGGTTTATGTAAAAGAATGTTAAATTTAATTTAAAGATGACAACAGAGCTGCAAATAAACTTAAGGTGGTCAACATGTCACGTAATTGTAGGCTAAAATAAATAGAGGTGACCGGTAGGAAAGCTGAAGCGGTATTAAATAAAGATACTTCCAAAAGAAACGGTTAAAAAACTATAGATTATGTCTTTAAACTAGCCCAGAACTAAGCTTGGAATCTTTCATACAATCCATAACCCAACAAGTCCGCTAAAAAATCGCGTCAGTCGGCCAATTACTCCGGGGTCGTGGTTCTTACAATTCAGTAATTAAAAACCTGTTATACGTTCGGTAAATATTTCCTTTAATCATTCTAGTCTAAGGTAGGTAGTAGAGGTCCACAGAGCTCCTTGCTTTCAGCCAGGATCATCTTATCGCAATCATAAAGTATGACTAGATGTCCTATCGAACTCTAATTGTAAAAGTTGTATGGAAAAAGGTTAAGCAGGATCATCCAAGCGCTTTCTTCTCCATTATCTAACTTTTCCAAGACTGAGACTGAGGCCTCTTAGCGGTCATCCCTTCAGTGAGCAAGGACAGACGACTGAATTAGATATTTAGCTATGAGGATCTTTGCGGTTATTATATGGGAGTTTTATTTACCCCAACGGAATGCCGTTCTAGACTGTCCAGGAGAGATACCAGCTGACGATTCCATCAGTATCAGCCTTTTAACATGATCTAACAGAATGCGTCTGAGTTGCTGAAAAGACGAGATCCTTCATATATCTCTCTTTGGAAAAACTAAACGGACACTTGGAACATCAAACGATATACATGGCTCTTACACAGCCACTGAGTATTTTTCTCTAAAGGTGAGCCGTATTCTAAAATTAGAAAGTATATTCCTAGTGGGCTCTTACCAAAATGAAAATATAGTGGCCTAATTGAATAACACAGCCGTTAGGCGTGTTGAAACAATATGCTCACGCTCATGCATAACCTTACTTGGAAGCACTCTTGCTCTGATTCGGTCACATGCCACAACTTGCGGAATATCTGAAGCATTACACTTTGGCAAGTGTATGAGTGCACGTAGAATTTAATTTTAAAACGTCGCAACTTATAAATACACTTGCCGTAAAATACGCAAGGTGTAATTTAAATTAGAGGAAATACGACAAGGACGTTAAAAGAAGGGAGCGCTGGAAAAAATTAAAATGCCGACATATGTTGGAGTAACAGAGAGGTGGTAGAAAATAAATATAGAAATCTACCAATAAGCTTGGTAGCAATAAAGTACCTTGAGCCTTGAGGTAATTAATATTTGCTTTTGCTACACATTTTTATTTTATTTTTCCACCTTTTTTTTTTTTTTTTTTTTTTTTTTTTTTTTTTTTTTTTTTTTTTTTTTTTTGTATGTTATTTTGAGGTGAGTTTTTTTTAGTTGTCCTGCTT
>NW_017537234.1:1599292-1601551 GCF_001853355.1 Bactrocera latifrons | reverse complement strand
TGTTGGAGTAACAGAGAGGTGGTAGAAAATAAATATAGAAATCTACCAATAAGCTTGGTAGCAATAAAGTACCTTGAGCCTTGAGGTAATTAATAGTTAATCTAAGCCTAAAAAGCTATTTTTTTTTTTCATTTTTTTTTTTTTTTTTTTTGTTTTTTTTTTTTTTTGTATGTAATTTTGAGGTGAGTTTTTTTTAGTTGTCCTGCTTAAGGCGGTAGCAAAATTCAATTTTCTAAAATTAAACCTTGCCTAAATTTTACAAGTCAAGATAAATGCGTGCAAATTGGCTACAAGTTTTGAGAAGCTGAGTTTCACCGTAAAAAATTTATTTATGTAATTATAAGCACTGAGGAGCTTAGAAGAGGCAGACAATTTATGACGGTAAACCAAAGAATAGTTCAGATTGCTTGGGTGGTGATGTCTACATTTTTCTGATTTAAGACTTCCATGGTAGACCAACCTGATGAATAAACAAGAACCCTCAAACAAACATAAACGGCTATTTCTCCGAATTTTCTCACTTCCTCCCTTCCGCACTAAATCCTCAGTGTCCATTTATTAACACGATGAACGAGTATTGATTTGACCTTAATATTGCCAGTCGAAGACGTTAAAATTCCGACAATAACCCTACGATTTTAGGTGTGACATTCGACAGTCTGTGCTCTTATACTCCTCACACGATCGAGATTATTGCCAAAGTACAGAGCCGCAACAAAATCCTCAAGTCGCTAGGCGGCAGCACATGCGAAAGAGACAAAGAAACGTTATTGGCAAGTTACAAGGTCGACTGACCCTTAACTACACCGCACCAGTATTGTGCCGGAATACAGCGAAGCGCAGACGAGGAAGCTACAAACAGGTAAGAACACTGCACTCTGGACCACAACTCGATGACAACTTATTTAATGCTTACCATGCTAAGGGGGATGGCTAGGATGCTCTTTTATATCCACCATATTGTATGAACCGGACACCAAGTGATTACTATCCGTACCTATAAATTGCTAATGATTTTGCTGGTTTAAAATACGACTCAACAAAGGGTTACAGAAATTAGACAGTCGTCCCAGTTTTTTTTTTTTTTGTCAATAAATAGGATAAATAACGAGGGTTGCTATGAGAATGCTATTAGGAACTTATATTCAAAGTGGCGACAAGTTGTCGAACATATTTGACCCAAATTATTCTAAATATGCTAAATGAAGCCTTCAACATAATGCAAAAATAATAAATTTGTTTTACTAGACTATTATGCAATTTACAACAAAGCTCGAACAAATATTTAGATTACTAATAACAGCACGAAATTGCAGTAATAACTTGGTTAGATAAGAATCATTGCTGCGCCTACATGTATACTACATTTTCTTCTAAATATTTGATAAATGAAATGCTGTCATTCCTTAAGGAATTGATTTTGCAGCAAAAGTGCTTCAATTTAATCGAGAAATTCACTTTAATACTTGATACAACTAATTAGGGTTTGTTAGCATATTCACTTATATCTAAAAATTTAATACCATACACGTACACGTAGGCTAGTTTTTAAATTTCAGGATTAGAGCAAAAAATTATTATTAACGAAATCGCTTTATTGTTTTTCAAAATATTCTCAATTAGGTGTATAGATCTACCTTTTCACGCGTTTGAACCACTTGGCGAAGCACTTTTGCCACCCTGATCGAGGTATCTCCAAAACATCCCTTCTAGTTGGAGTGATCTATGACGTCGTTTGAATTGGCCATACTATTGATAAACATTGGTGCTCAATTAAGCCAAAAATTTAATGAAATTCTGCGATGCACTGAGTTAATTCAACTATACAAGAAAGTTCTTCTGTCAGATTGCAATACTAGGGTTGTTCTATTGTCGAAACCTGTAATATAAAAGGCAACCTACGTATGTGCACTTAATTATCATTTTGTTATCAATATGTTATATATATGTATGTATTTGTTCTATATAAATAGCTAACAAACTTGTTATCACCCTTGCTATAGACGTGTCATGCGTTTGAGTTTGTTGTTGTACTTAATGTGTTATTCTATGGCTCTGAAAGCGCACACCCACATACGAGTATCTAGGCCATTATAATGTGGCACGCATCAGTGATTTTATGCAATTTCGTGCACAACTATTGTTGCAGCAACATGCACACATCTTCTTCTTCTTGATTGGCGTAGTCACCGCTTACGCGATTATAGCCGAGTTAACAACAGCGCGCCAGTCGTTTCTTCTTTTCGCTACGTGGCGCCA
>NW_017537234.1:1586361-1596477 GCF_001853355.1 Bactrocera latifrons | reverse complement strand
GGGTTTTCATTGGGGTGGTTTTTTTACGTGGCGGGTCCCAAACCCAGCGCACAACCCTATGCAGGGAATGTTTCGCCTTCTCACTTTAGCTCACCTTCGAACGGATGTTCTTAGGCTACCCAGAGGATACTTGGTCAAAGACCGGAAGTTGTGAGCTGCTTGAGTCATATGTAAAAGAATCGTTTCTGGCCACTCCCACGTGAATGGCGATCAGAAAACTTTCCTCACTTGCGTGAACTTCTACACATGACTCCATCCTCCATACATCCACACATACATGCATATTATGTGCATATATAAATATGTTAATTATGATTTCGATTTCCTTAGTTAGTTATCTGAGCAGCCTTCTAAAACATTTGTAAGAATTCTGACTTCAACTGAATTGTATAATTCTTTAAAATTTCTTACTACAGGATAGTTCTGTTGAGTTCTATGTAAACACTATACCGAGCTTAATTAATCCTCTCGAAGATGTTAATCGTCAGAAAGCTGATTTCCAACCCTACTACAAGTATAAACATCTGATAATGAACTCTAAGAAAATCTGGGTTCGAGCTCCCTGATAGATACTGAAATTTTACACACATTCCTTTCTCCTAAAAAATCTGCTGATTTACCGGAACCGCACTCTGCTTCAAACCACCAAAATGTTGCAGTGAAAAGGGCAAGGGATCAGCCCTATTAGGAAGTCAAAAAAAATCTCTACACCCAGTTCGAATGTTAATATTTTTAAAATAAACAAGTAAGGAAGACTAAGTTCGGGTGTCACCGAACATTTTATACTCTCGTACAACTAAAAGTTTCATCAAGATATCTTAATTTTTACTCAAGTTGCAGCTTGCACGGACGGAGAGACAGACATCCGGATTTCAACTCTACTCGTCACCCTGATCACTTTGGTATATGTAACCATATATCTGACGATATATACCGTTATTAGCAACTTTATTGCGAGAGTATAAAAACAATGCCCTCTGAATTACATGAAAATATCTAAGAGACTTACCGAAAAATTAGGTTAGGTTAGGTTAGGCACTGAGTTCTTCGTGTTCGATATCAGGGACCTTGAAAAGTTATAGTCCGATCACAACAATTTTTCCACAAGGGATACCTCAGCTCAAATACCGTATTTGAGTAAAGTTTATTTATTTATTTTAGTTTTATTCCGCTATCATCAATGGAGAAGGCATCAGGGAAGGCGTGGTTGTGAACCGATTTCACCCATATTTCGTACATGTCATCAGGGTGTTAAGAAAATATAATGTACCGAATTTCATTGAAATCGGTCGAGTAGTTCCTGAGATATGGTTTTTGGTCCATAAGTGGGCGACGCCATGCCCATTTTCAATTTTTAAAAAAAGCCTGGGTGCAGCTTCCCTCTGCCATTTCTTCCGTAAAATTTAGTGTTTATGACGTTTTTTGTTAGTCTTTTAACGCACTTTAGTGATTTTCGACACAACACTTTGTATGGGAGGTGGGCGTGGTTATATCCGATTTCTTCCATTTTTGAAATATATATGGGAATGCCTGAAGGAAACGACTCTATAGAGTTTGGTTGACATAGCTATAGTAGTTTCCGAGATATGTACAAAAAACTTAGTAGGGGTGGGGCCACGCCCACTTTTCCAAAAAAAATTACGTCCAAATATGCCCCTAATGCGATCCTTTGTGACAAATTTCACTTTAATATCCCTATTTATGGCTTAGTTAAGACACTTTATAGGTTTTCGCCATTTTATGGGCGTGGCAGTGGGCCGATTTTGCCCATCTTCGAACTCAACCTTCTTATGAAGCCAAAAAATACGTGTACCAAGTTTCATCATGATATCTCAATTTTTACTAAAGTTACAGCTTGCACGGACGAACGGACGGACAGACAGACATCCGGATTTCAAATCTACTCGTCACCCTGATCACGTTAGGTACATATAACACTATATCTGACTTTTAGTTTTAGGACTTACAAACAACCGTTATGTGAACAAAACTATAATATTCTCCTTAGCAACTTTATTGCGAGAGTATAAAAATTGTTAGGTTAGTATTTTAGGGTAACATATATCCCGATTACCTCTTTAAAATGGTTTTTAGAAGGTAAGAGCAAGTTCACATTCGAACTATTCATTAGATCCTATCTATTGGAATAATTGCTAGACATCACGGTAAATTTTAGAACAATTTAGGGTTCCGGCAGAAGCTTAAAACCGAGCCGAGAGCATTTACGTAATTTATGCTCGGCTTTAAGCATCCACTCTGCACTCAGCCACAGATCAGAAGACATTTCCGAGTTAGGAAGCTGGTATACCATTGCTGATGCTTCACAAAGCTTTGGAGATAATAATGACTACATTTTATAACAAGATCATCAGCTGCATTGCCAGTATTTATTGTCTCATATCCGGTAGATAGACAAAAAAATTTTAATTCAGACTCTCAAAAAATTCATTCATTCGTAGCTGAAACCTCATCACCTCTTCCTCACCAAACTAACAATACCCACTCCAAATAAACATAACCCAAAACGAGAGCAATCACACAAAACAACTTTGTAGACTATGAAATAATTTATCATTTTTGCTTCCATAACGCTCAAACGGCAATATTATTGTACCATATACTCATATTTCTTTCGCCAACACAATTTACCGTTATCGCCATGAACTTTTCGATCAAACTTTGATTGATTTTAAATTGCCACACATAACTAACAACCACCAGGAAAAGTAAAGTAAAATAAAAGCAACACATAAAATGCGCACAGAGTAAATAATAACAGTAACACTGGCGCTATAAATTGCAACAATAACAATAAAATACTTGCAAACGCCCACAGCGAAAATGTACGAACTTTGACGAGTCTCAACAGGTATAAATCTACTCGTATTAAACCAAGTGTTGGCAAGCGATTTGCGACTACAAAAACTTATACACTTGCAGTGCTTTGTGGATCCTTTGGTAAATAAGTGTCGATTGCTGACAAACGCTTGTCTTTGCTTTAGCATGGCTGACGCCTTTAGAAAACTTGTCAAAACTTGTTGAGAAAATTTTTGGGCTCAGGAGATTTTTGAAAGTTGTAGCTTAGAATGATTGCATTTGATTTAGGAATGTCAGAGGTCGGTTAAGAAACTAAAAATAAATAAAAATAGTAACTGTGTATAGCAAATTCCATTCAAGGTTACGTTTACAGTTAAATTTACTTATTTGGATGGTAATCTACTATTATATAGTATCCCGTACAGCGTGTATTATAGTAAGTTTGCCAAGAATTTCTAACATCCACAAGGAAACGTCAGAGACGGTCTGTCTACCTGTATATACGAGTCCTAGTCCCTCAGTTTTTGAGATATCGATCTGAATAGCCGTCCGGCCGTCTTTCCAACTGTGTTAAATGTAACTTTAGTAAAAAAAATTAGGTATACGTATCTCGTACAAGTGTTTTTTAGTTTAATCGGGGGGATGAGCACATAGATGGGAGTAATCGGAAGACATAAGAAGGCTTTATAAAAGCTGGGACGGAATCGGATGGCAGCAGTACAAATAAAGCTCAAAATATATATGTCAGAATAAAACTTTGCACAAATAATGCCTTAAAGGTATTCCATTTTGAATCTAAAAGTTGTCGAAATCGGACCAAAAATATTTAAAGCTCCAGAGAGGGCATATGTGGGCCTCAGTGTCTGCGCCTGACTTTTTTGCCGAAAACATTAGTCAATATTACATACATGAAGTACATATGGAGTCCTTTCTTGATAATAGTTTGTCCATATGTCAAAAAATGGAAGTCATCGGGTCAGTACTGCTCTTAGCCCACATATACCTAATTGAAAGATTTTTGTGCCCCGGCTGAATATGTATATAACATTATTAACAAAGTCTTACAATTTCTTGCTCATAGTAGTATCCCTTTTTATACTCTCGCAACAAAGTTGCTAAGGAGAGTATTATAGTTTTGTTCACATAACGGTTGTTYGTAAGTCCTAAAACTAAAAGAGTCAGTTATAGGGTTATATATACCAAAGTGATCAGGGTGACGAGTAGAGTTGAAATCCGGATGTCTGTCTGTCCGTCCATCCGTCTGTCCGTCCGTCCGTGCAAGCTGTAACTTGAGTAAAAATGGAGATATCATGATGAAACTTGGTACACGTATTTTTTGGCTCCATAAGAAGGTTAAGTTCGAAGAWGSGCAAAATCGGCCCACTGCCACGCCCACAAAATGGCGGAAACCGAAAAYYTATAAAGTGTCATAACTAAGCCATAAATAAAGATATTAAAGAGAAATTTGGCACAAAGGATCGCTTTAGGGAGGGGCATATTTGGACGTAATCTTTTTGGAAAAGTGGGTGTGGCCCCGCCCTCTACTAAGTTTTTTGTACATATCTCGGAAAGTACTATAGCTATATCAACCAACCTCTACAGAGTCGTTTCCTTCAGGCATTTCCATATACAGTTCAAAAATGGAAGAAATCAGATAATAACCACGCCCATCTCCCAAACAAAGGTTATGTTGAAAATCACTAAAAATGCTTTAACCGACTAACAAAAAACGCCAGAAACACTAAATTTTACGGAAGAAATGGCAGAAGGAAGCTGCACCCAGGCTTTTTTTTTTTTTTGAAAACTGTCTCTTATACACATCTAGATGTGTATAAGAGACAGGTATTATCCCTTCCTTGTTTGAGGATGATTTTAGTATAAATTTCGTTGCAGGGAAGTAAAATATAGTAATAAAACTGAATCTAGGTAATCAATAATACATAGATTTTGAATTTTCAAATCAAAATCAATATTTGGAAAATTAAATATTTTATTTCTTTCAAATTTAAATACCTAAATGAAAAACTTGGAAAATATTTTTTATTAATTTTTTTATTAATATATTTTTTTTTTGTTCATCAAAATTATATTACATTCCCATCATTTTATTTTTCGGGATATCTATAATATTCGCTAATTATATTGTTATTTTTTGTCACCATAGTACACTATGTTTACTTACTTAAACGCCAAAATCAAAATATGTGCATATGTATGCGTCGAACCAACAAGATATCGACTCATCATTGACATTAGCAAGAACAATAGCGGCAACAATGCCACCAACTAGCAAAACACATTAACGCAATTACATACGTGCACAGCGGTGGTGGGCGATGGGGGCGCACGAGTAACAATCAACATGCTCAATAACAAAAACTGTTTATATGCTGCCAAAAACGCAGAAGCGCAGAAGCGCATGGCTTCTCGTTGACTGAGTTGTTGCTATTACTACAGCAGTCACACGCATCCTAACGCAGTCACACGCAGCAACAACATAAACATATATGAAATTTCGAGCTTACATACATGTGCAAATATGTTGATATCTAGCTTTGTCTCTCTATCTATCTATTTCTGTGGGTTACTGTTATTATTGTTAATATTATCCGTATCATTATTTCCTATTGTGGTGTTGCCATTGTTCCTGTTGTTAAGCTATTTTACACAGCGTTTGTTGTTGTTTTTGTGATTCTATGTTGTCTAGTAGCATGTTATTTGGCGAAAATTACAGTATCTAATGAAATGACAAGCTTGTGCAAGGCATATTCAAATAATATTTGTAAAAACACAGGGTGTCTGGTAAAACCAGAATAACCAAAAATTCTCTGAAGCAATATTAAATGGGAAAAACTTCAACCTCGCTCGCAAAGAAGCTATAATGTCCTTCACAGGTGCATTTACTCTAATTAAACGGTATAAAAACATTTGTTTCGTGATTTTTACAGTCAATTTGTATGAGAGCTCTATGCTACAGAGGCTCGATCTGAACAATTTGTTCGGAGATTGCGGCATTGCTTTGAGCAATAATCCATGCCAACCAAATTTCATGCATACATATATCTTAGCATATAAAAAGTTTCCCATACAAGAGCTTGATTTTGATCAATCTGTTTGTATGACCGATATATCCTCTATTGGTTCAATATCTGCGTTACCTACAAATTGAATGGTTTCTTGAAAAGAAAGCGATAATGAAGAGAGTCAAGTGCGCGTATATAGAGACGGACGGCAGACAGATAAACAGACATGCCTAAATCGTCCCTCTGATCATTTATATATGTATAGACTACAAAGGGTCTCCTAGGCGTTAATTGAGCATTTTATATTTGGCCACCCATCTTACTTCATTGTCCCCTTCATCTCATTCTACCAAATTAAATTAAATTTTAATTTTTTCTTCTTTTTCCACAGCTTTGCTTTCTTTTCTTACAATATTTGTTCGATGATATTTCGTACTTTTTACTTTGCTCTAAACCTCCGCTTAACAAATTATTCTCATGCTGTGATTTACATAACCCTTTTTTGTGAATGTAATCTATTTTGCGTTAATATTCCAAACTCGCAAATACCCTGTGCGCTACACTACTTGCATTTAGTATACGTACTAAAGCAATTTCAGTTTGGCTCTTGCATACAAATGCTGCGGTTACGGTATTCTATAGCACGCATCAACACATTATTGCTTATTCTGTTGGCTTCTCGGTGTACTGCGACTGTACTTCCTGTGTAGCGTACAGTTGGCCCACAAGTTGCTACTATCTTGCCATTTTTGATTGTCATTTGATTGCTTTGGCAAATGGCAAATGTCAAGTAGACAAAATTTGTAAATTGCTATGCAAGTGTAATTTATAATTTTGCATTATTGTAATGCATTATAAAATATATCGGTGCTGAAAATTTTTGTTTTATTATTATCGATTATTTTTATTTATTTGTCGCCGGCTCAACCACTGATTGCATTGTTCGCTATGGCTATTTGGTGAATACGGTCAAAATTTTACACATTTCATTGCATTTAATATTCCACTGATGAAGTGAATAGAATTTGAATTGGAATTAATGAGTATTTTGTATGTAATTTCTAATTGGAAATATATTCACCTCCATGAACAGAATAGTAGGTTATTTGAAATTTGGTCGCCTGTTGCAATTTTGACGAGGGAAACAATTCTTTTTAGCATATTTAGAAATTTTATTTAATGTCAGCTAATATTTTCAGTTCTGCACTTGTTTTTACTTCAATTAAAGGGTTTTAAAGTTTAAATTTAAATTTCATTACTTAAAACGATAATTCCCTTTCCACATAAATTTTAAAATGGAAGACACCAACTAACGAAATGGCTACATAAGCGTTCATTATATACTCCTTTCAACTTTCACAACTACATCACGCTCAAATGTATCTCTGTAAAATTTCAGTGTTGAGTGAACCACCCACGCTATCCGCGGCGCCAGTAGCGAGCTCTAATGAAATTCCCCGCATTTATTTACGCCAGCATAACTGTCAATAAATTGACATTTTAAAACGAACTAACACGAGGAGTTAAAACGGTAGAACAAAAGGGTTGCGCGTTCCACCCTAGGGTACATACACTTCAGAGAACCCTAGACACCACAACCCCACTTGAAGCCAGATGCATCCTGCTTACCTGACATGGCTTCATCATCACGAGAAATGCTGTCAACCACCACTCAATCTCAGGTGAATAAAAGTAAATAGATAAGACCTGCGTTGCAGCAACGTCAAGGTTACAAAATACGAAAAGCCATTAAAAATTGCTTTACTACGCATAGTAGCGAGACTATATATAATATCGGTTTCCAAACCTCAAAAATAACAAGTAAGGAGGGGCTAGGTTCGGGTGTCACAGCTTCCTTCTGACATTTCTTCCGTAAAATTTAGTGTTTCTGACGTTTTTTGTTAGTCCGTTAACGCACTTTTAGTGATTTTCAACATAACCTTCGTATGGGAGGTGGGCGTGGTTATTAACCCATTTCTTCCATTTTTGAACTGTATATGGAAATGCCTGAAGGAAACGACTGTAAAGAGTTTGTTTGTCATAGCTATAGTAGTTTCCGAGATATGTACAAAAAACTTCGTAGGGGGCGGGGCCACGCCCACTTTTCCAAAAAAATTACGTCCAAATATGCCACTCCCTACTGCGATCCTTTGTGCCAAATTTCAGTTCAATATCTTTATTTATGGCTTAGTTATGACACTTTATAAATTTTCGGTTTTCGCCATTTTGTGGGCGTGGAAGTGGGCCGATTTTGGCAATCTTCGAACTTAACCTTCTTATGGAGCCAAGAAATACGTGTACCGAGTTTCATCATATCTCAATTTTTACCAAGTTACAGCTTGCACGGACGGACGGACGGACAGACAGACATCCGAATTTCAACCCTCGTCACCCTGATCACTTTGGTATATATAACCCTATATCTGACTCTTTTAGTTTTTGGACTTACAAACAACCGTTATGTGAACAAAACTATAATACTCTCCTTAGCAACTTTGTTGCGAGAGTATAAAAATATGACAGTGACAGCATTGCGGTTGTCGTTGGCAATTTAAAAGAAGTATCGGAAGTACTCCTAGAGGAAGTGTGTAATGACAGCAAACGGGAAATATACGCTTGTCACAGCATATCAACGGAAGCAACAAAGGTAATTACCGCAGCAATTTCCAGTTGGGAAAGTTGCTTCAACGAGCAGAAAATTGCAGCACAAAAATAACAAATTACATAAATGCACGCGTAACGGAGTCAGCGAAAAAAATTTATGCAAAACTAGTTTAAGAATTTTAGATGAAGGCAAATTGTGCGTTCATATGATAATCCGCGTGGAGGCCAATGAGCGCGGTGTATATAAATAACCTTTAGTTAAATTTCAGAAGCTGAATGATAAGCGCAAAGTAGTTATTTACTGTAGGAAGCTCTCTCCACTCAAGTGGGAGACAATTAGAAGCTCCTGCGTTCAGCCTTTATGTAAGTAACTTTTTAAGGATGGATCAAAAATGGGCGTTAAAGTAGGTGGAGGAGTATACTGTCGGAAACTATCTATCAACTTCACATTTATATTTTGTGAACAATGCAGCGTCTTCCAAACGCTAATGTATGGATGTATGGAAGAGAAGAACTCGCTGGAGGAGGGTAGCTTTTTTATGGGTAGAACAAAACTGGACGCTAGGGTAGGTTCAGGAATATACAGTCGGAAATTATCAACTCCACTTTAAACTTTCCGAACAATGCAGCATGTGCCAAGTAATCCAAAGATTTCAGACAACATTAGATTTTAATTAAGAGTTTGAGCCAGACTCTGCTATGAATGCAAGCTTCTAAATCATAATAGTAATAATAATAGTAGCATTGTCGGCATCACTAAGTAACCTTACTAAAGATCTTACTTAAAGCTCATTTTGTTGCCTTATAAATATTTTCTGCTTATGACACGTTTAATATATATACATATATATGTATTTCACACAAAGCATTTCCAACTCAGTTGAGCGTCAATTTCACTTTCCTTCGCACATTCATTTGCGTGGCTTTGTTTATAAGCTTTTGCATGAGCAGTTATCAACCAGCTTCTATTGTTTCTTTGTTCTTCGCTTGTTGTATTGAGTTGTGCAGTTTATGAACGGCGATTGTGACAGCGACAGTGTAGAGGAGATTATAGCGGAAGGATAAATGAGCGAACACAATCACTTTGAAAGGAAAAACAAGTCAATAGAATAGAGGGACAGAGCAGTTGGATGTATGTGGTTTATAGATATTGAGTAGTCTATGCATTGCTAGACTTCTATTTGTGGCTAATGAAAAGGCTTTCGCCGAAGACAAATGAGTGCTATCCTAGTTTTTGTTATTAAGATAATTTTTTTCTGAATAATTATTTATATTCATTAATAATATGTCGTACATTTAAATGACAGGCTTCTAAAAATAATTTAATGTGCTGATTTGTTTTTTTAATCCTATATACGAAAATAAACAATAAAAGTTTTTACAAAATACAAAATCAAAAAGCAAAATATATAAATTTTGTGCTCACCTCATTTACTTGAAAAGCTTCTTGTTAATACTTTTGAAATACATTTTTGATATACACTTTGCTTATATTTTTTACACTACACTTCTCCATTTTATTTTTACTTTTTTACTGCGATTACATTTTTTACACTACACTTTTCTATTTTATTTTTTAACTTTTTATTTTATTTTTTTTTTTTTTAATGGAAAAAAAATTTTATTTTCACAGAATTACTTTATTATTATTTTTTATTGCCCTCTTTTTAAC
>NW_017537234.1:1571880-1585645 GCF_001853355.1 Bactrocera latifrons | reverse complement strand
TTAGCTTTAATATTTTCTATTATTATACCTATTTTCTTTTTTAATTTAACTTTTCTTTTAATTTTTCACCATTTTTAACTTTGTTATAATTAGATTTTATATTACAGCTTTATATTTGCATTTCTTTATATTAATTTTTTTTTATACTTTTCACACCTCACATATTTTTCATACATATTCAAATTATAACACAAATTATATTACACTTCACTTTTTTTCTTTGCACATCTTGCATTTTTATTATAACATTGCAACTGCATGCTTACATCCATCTCTACATATGTACATGTTACAATATACGACTCATACATATACAGGTGCACTCCTATACGAATCGAAAATGAGTGTGCTTTACGAAGGCAGCTGTTATTAGCAATGTAATGCACATGAAAACATGTCCGTGCAGGCACCCGGCTTAACTGCACATTACATTTGTAACATTATTAAAAGGCACTATTTGTTTTGCACACATTTAAACTAAGTTTTGGTATGATATCGAATAGCCAAATACTACAACAAATTGCTTTTAACATTAATTAATTGCAACGCCTCTCCTGGGCGCTTGTGGTCGCAGCCGCCGGCACGCACCAGTTGTCCGTTGTCACATTTATACTTTAGTTAGTCACTTCTTTTTACATTAAATGCGTGCAACTGACCACAATTAACTGAAAAACGTTCTAATTAACACGGTCACACATTTTGTTTGTTTATAATAACTATTTTCAATTCACTTCCGCAACTCAGCACCAAATTGGAATTTACAAAAATTAAAAGTGAACGAAGCTGCTGTCAAACTTTCGGCGGTTAACGAGCGTGATGCCAGATTCGCGATCGCTTTACAGCGAGCGATGCAGGACTGTTAAGAAAATATGGCTTACCCTGCGACTAGAGTAGCAAGTTATCTCCTTGAAAAATAATAATACTTTCGACATTGACAAAAATTTCTACAGAAAATTGACAAATAAATAAAAAAATGTATTCAATTTATGTGCAAAGTGTTCACATATGCGGTGACAACAATTTAAATTAATCTTTAAATTAATCTTCTCAGACTCACAATTGTGAATTACGCTGATGTAAGAAGCAGCTTTGGCGGATATTGGCGTTACTGCTAACAGCTGTTTGCGAAATTGCATATTTTTTAGCGGCTAAAGTTCGAATTGCAATTTTAATTTTGGAAAGTGAATTTGCTCTAATTTTTTGTATTTTAAGTTATTAAATGTGTATTAGTGATTTAAATGTGATAATATAAATGCTGATGTGTGTAAAATAAAATAAAGTGCGTTTTTTGTGTTGTTATTAATATTATGGGTAGATCAAGCAGCGACCGGACGCTTGTTGAAGGTATTTATTTTAAATTGAAATTAAGAAGTTTGACCAATATTATTATCTATATATTTCTTATTTCTATAGTTGCACTTGCCTGCACTCAGTCGAGTAATATTAAGTCAATATTACCTGCAAGCACCGTGTTTGTACTCGTCAAGTGCATTGTGTCCCCTATTCAAGGTCACTCAACTGTAACTTATGATTGGCTTAAGTTTTGCAGTGTTTAACAAATAATACACATGCGGTTCGCCAATGACCGCTACGTGTACGGGCAGGTAGTCAATATTTCGACTTTGATTGCCAGCCAATGGTAAATGTTTGAAATAAACTGGAGTTTTGCAAAACAAAAGGAAATAGGAGGAGCGTGTAAAGGTAGGTTAAATGTAAATGGAAAAGTATATTTGCAGTAAGCACAACTGTAATATTAGTTTCAGCAATAAATGTGTATTGACTATTGCCGTACTTAACTTAACATTGATTCGATTACCGCATTCTAAAGCGCTTGTAGCTTATTTTTTATATATTTATCTTCTTTTTAGTACCTTAACAGCTTTTCATGCACAATCCAAAACTGTTCTAACGGTAACACAAGCTTCAGGCACTGCAACTGCGCCACTATAAACTGATTGACTGACTATGCAACAAGTTCATGCTTAATGCTATTTATAAGTCGGTATTATGCAAACAACGCCATTTGCACAAAATAGCATCAAGTGTCCTAAGCGGCAGCGTGCATAAGAAATACCAAAGCAATTACTGCCACAATTTTGTAAATACTTGAAATGAAACAAAGTGCATTTCTGCATATAAATGGGTGAGTAAATATTAAACAATATAATGCAAAGTATTTCATATAAATGTATGTATGTTTGTAGCTGTTGCAAGTGCTTGCGCTATCAGCAGGCAATACTCTATATAGTTTATATATAAATGTGTAAATAACGCGCACGGTAAGCGCAAAAAAATAAAAGCCGTTTATTTAGTTGAGATCTGTGGCACGGCTTTACTTGCCGGCTGCTATCATACGACTTACCGTACCACCGCTACGCTGCTCAACTTCTGCAGCTGCCTCGCTTTTGCAGCGCGCGCACCTGCTTTACCTTTGCACAAATTGCCTTAACTTCCGCTTGCCGCTGCTGCCTCACGTGCTTTATATTTCAAGTGTTTTGCATACAATTTGCATTTACTTTTCTGCAGCTTTAGTGCCCGTACTTGCCTGCTTGCAATTTATATATATATTGTTGCTGTTGCTGTCGTTTCTTATTTTATTCGCGTCGTTATTTGCTGCATTTCATTGCAAATTACGTTTTTATTTTATTTGCACTTGCACTGTGTTGGATTTTATTTTTAATTGCAAAAAATATGCAGTTACTTATGTAATTATTTATTTAAGTTGGCAGCTGCTGAAAGTATTTTCTTTATCTATGTTATGTAACTATGCAATGCGATTGCTATTTAAATGAAAGTTATGCATATGTCTTCGAAATTCTTTAATTAAGCATGAAAATGTTTCCACTAAGCAGCAGGAAACACTTCTTGAGTTGCGTTAACAACGACGGATGTATGTGAATTTTTAGATTTTATGAAAAGAGAGACAAGTTTTAAAAATTTTTCTGAAATGTTTTTTGTTGTTGTCTTAAGTTATCATCGCTAGACAAGTTTTAATTATTGTTTAATATTTTTTGTTGTAATTATAACAGCAATGACTAAAAGCAAATATATACACAAGGCATAACGCCGTTCTCACGACAGTTGGTTTACGAAAAAGCATTGCGGATCCAAGTTTTTATGAGGTCCAGTACTCTCAACTCCACAATATTTCTCCAAATTACTTTAGAAGTTTTCTGTCGCTACTACAACAGCAATAGCAACAGTGAAAGAGCTAGTTTTAGTTAACATTGGTGGAGGCGTGTAAATTTTTTGAGGTTATGAAATGGGAGATCATAATTTGAAGTCTTTTTTGTTTTCGTTGCAGACGTAGTATTAGTAAATGTAGAAAAGTCAGTCATTAAGCATAAGGCGGCGCTGTAGTCAACTGAGAATATAGACTGGGACAAATGAAAAATATGTCAAATATATATGGAGGAACTTAAAAACTTAACTTGAAGTCCTTTTTTACGTCTATAACAAGAACATCACAATACAATGTTGTTTCTACAAAAAGTCCGAAAAGTTATAGGACTTAGTCGATTAATAAAAAATTATTCTTTAAAAACTTTCAAAACAGGCTTCTTCTGCGCCGATGCAGCCATTGAATTCATCGCTGGCAAACTATCTCCGCGCCATTATTCCCCAAAAAATTTTGAGCAACTGTTTTAAGTCGTTACAATAGCAACATGCTCTTGGTTTGCCACCTAAATCAAAACTTTATAAGGCCTGTTTTTTGCTAGATTACCAAAAAGTTTTGGGCACATACATATGTTATATATGGTTTCCTAGCATTGATCTGTTAACGTTAAAGGAGCTGCGCCTTTACTGTCCGTCCAAAATCAAGTTTTTGCATTGAAACTATTTTATTTGTGAAGCACATGATGGCAGATGTTAACGTCTTTTCTAACTTTTATATTTTTTTAAAAACCTGCGTAATTTTTTTTTACTTCTCAACCGGTTTATAATATGTGTCTCCAGCAAATTTATGCTCAAAAGTTTAATTTTTTTCTCTAAACGTTACTTTCCACTGCTTTACATCTCATGAAAGTCTGCGGGCTTCTGAAGCGCACCATAAATATCAACTCAACGATAGGTTTTAAATCACCGCACAATCTCATTAAAAAATCGATGTGTAAATTCTTGCGTTGTTAGTAAACTTTGCAAAAGAAGCCAAGAGTCAATAAAAGAGCAAAACTCCGACACATAAAAAGCTGCAGCACACAGCCTCTCACTTGCAGCAAAGCGCTGCTTTTTGTACTTAAATACTTCATTAATCTATAAATAAGGCCAACAGTTTTGTAATTAAGACAATATGCGTAAGATATACAAACACCCGCGCGCCTAAGTAGCGGCCAACTCGACAAACCGGAAATATCCATGCACTTAAGCCACATTCGTGTTTGTTAAAAGGCGCTGTTCGCGGCGGTGCTCTAAACTCACCTGCTTTGCATACACTTGGGAGTCCACTTAATTGTTTTGGTGCGCTTTTGATGCCACAAAAACGCCAACTTTGCTCAAATTTAATTATGAGTTTTAATTTTTTTATTATTATTTTCATTTGCAACACCCGTCGGGCGCGCGTACCTTGCTTGGCCTGGTTTAAGCTTTGTACAGCACACAAACCACCAGCCGTGCGCGCAGTCGCGTGCTTTAATTGCGAAACGTCGAGAGTTACTTCTCAACTTTTTTTGTTTTTGGGGTTAAAGGTTGCCTAAGTATATAAGTTTATGCCGTTATGAAGTGGCAAGAAGCTGTGGCTGCCGCTTTGTAGTTTGCGCTGACTGCTGAGACTTTGCTCATTGCTGTAGTTACAACAATAGAAGAACAATCAGCTGAGCTGCAGTTAGCAGGCGTCCAGGCGACGGCTGTGTGCGGTATGAAGAAAAAGTCAGTTCAAAGGAAGTTATTGAAACTTTTTGATTGAATTCATTTGTAGTGGTTTGAAACTTGTAAATGTAGTGGTTAAGTTTTGCAATATCATTATAAGATAGTAAAGAGAATGAAGTGAAATGAGTTATGAAGTCATTGTGCACTAAACAATAGCGCAAGTGAGGTATGTGCGCGAGCTGGTCAGCGGACTTGTGCTTAGAAGCTTTATTGTTTTGTGCACTAMAAAAAAAAAATTGGAGTTATTCTCTTTTCTACTCAGACTGAGTCCCAGCAGATAAAACTACGAAGCTTATAAAGCTGTTTGGAAATCTATAAATCTTGTTAAAGCAGTTATCTAGACTCCATTTATGTGGCCAGGTGGAAGTTTCGACGGGATGGGACCCCGTTCCTACAACAGTCGGATCTACGTAGCCGAAAGGGAACCGCATTTATCATGTGGGCAAGGACTGCCAACTCGGCAGAATTCTGCCGCTACAAAAACAACAACGAGAACGAGGTGGGACCATAAGGAGAGATGGTTAGAGTCATGCGGGTACTCAATGCACGCCGGCCCTATGTTTGGTATGTCGAGGTCGAATCTGCCTAGGTAGCTACAATATCCAGAACATAGTTGCTCTAGGTTTGTTATGATTTTTGCTTTAGTCACTATTTCTATAGTTGTTATCAAAATAATAACAAATCTAGAGCAACATTGTTCTGCATATTCCTATAACAGTCGGTACTACGCTGCCGGAGTTGACCCAAATTTAATTCATCCAAAAACTTGTAATTTCGGGTTTCGAGCGCTGTTCAGTTCGGTGAAAATCAAATGATTTTGGTCGGAGGTATTCCCAACTATTTTTTTATTTTATTTTATTTTTTTTTCAAAAAATCGATACGATCCTTAAAGAACACGAACGTTCGTCTTTCACTGCTTCAGATATGACTACGACATGCAGTAAGTTCGTTATCTATGATACCATCCACAAATTTTGTGTAGTACCCAAAGTATAATCGACAGCTGAATGGCGGTACTGACAGAACAGAACTTGTTTGCTTCTAGCTTAAAAACTTTCTCAAAACTCTACATACCTCCTGAACTGAATAAAGTTCTAGGACCTAAATTATGAGACGTAATACACATATTGGACAGTGTAGTTCACTATATATATTTTTTTTTTATACTCTCGCAACAAAGTTGCTAAAGAGAGTATTATAGTTTTGTTCCTGTCTCTTATACACATCTAGATGTGTATAAGAGACAGGTTATATATACCAAAGTGAACAGGGTGACGAGTAGAGTTGAAATCCGGATGTCTGTCTGTCCGTCCGTCCGCCTGTCCGTCTGTCCGTCCGTCCGGCCAAGCTGTATCTTGAGTAAAAATTGAGATATCATGATGAAACTTGGTACACATATTTCTTGGCTCCATAAGAAGGTTAAGTTCGAAGATGGGCAAAATCGGCCCACTGCCACCCCCACAAAATGGCGGAAACCGAAAACCTATAAAATGTCATAACTAAGCCGTAAATAAAGATATTAAAATGAAATTTGGCACAAAGGATCGCACTAGGGAGGGGCATATTTGGACGTAATYTTTTTGGAAAAGTGGGCGTGGCCCCGGCCCCTACTAACTTTTTTGTACATATCTCGAAAACTACTAYAGCTATGTCAACCAAACTGTATAGAGTCGTTACTTTTAGGCATTTCCATATACAGTTCAAAAATGGAAGAAGTCGGACAATAACCACGCCCACCTCCCATACAAAGGTTATGTTGAAAATCACTAAGTGCGTTAACCGACTAACATAAAACGTCAGAAACACTAAATTTTACGGAAGAAATGTCAGAAGGAAGCTGCATCCAGGTTTTTTTTTTTTAAATTGAAAATGGGCGTGGCGTCGCCCACTTATGGACCAAAAACCATATATCAGGAAGTACTCAACCGATTTCAATGAAATTCGGTATATAATATTTTCTTAACACCGTGATGACATGTAGCAAATATGGGTGAAATCGGCTCACAACCACGCCTGGAAATCTCGATTACCACTTTATCATGCGAGAGTATAAAATGTTCAGTGACACCCGAACTTAGCCCTTCCTTACTTGTTTTTTTTTTTTTTTTTTTTTTTTTTTTTTTTTTTTTTTTTTTTTTTTTTTTTTTTTGTATGTAAATAGCATTATATGTATATAAGTGTCGTTTTTTCTCCAGACCATTGTAGAAGTGAGCTCGTAACGTCGAGCTGTGTTTTACCCAGAGACGTGTATTATTTTGCTTTTGATCAAAATACGATTAAAAGCTCTGAAAGCTGTCAAATCAGCAAATCTTTTGAACATTTAAGGCCCGTTAGGACCCAAAGCAATGTTTCGGCTAAACATTACTATGCATCACCCGTATTGTTATTAGCTCTTAGATTTTGACCTCTCAAATGAAAGCTTTCTTAGCGATACTTTAATGTGGCTGGTAAGATAATCCAATTGAATTGTGTCAGAACTCATATTCATATCTTTAGTTTAATAATCAAGTGTAGGCTGTAAGATGCCGACTCCTTCGCGCTTTGTTGAACTTCAAAAAGTATTTCAAAGCTTCGCCCTAAGCTTTCGAAGCAATACTAGCCTCTATTTTGAAACACTTAAAAGACCACTCCTTGGGTTTGATGTGTCAAAGTTGTATTCGTTCGCGAAAGGCTTCTATACCCACTTCCAATAGTCTGTCACAGAGCTAACCACAAAATCATTGCGCGAAACATTTTTTCTACCATAATTTATTGAAATGAATAAAAATAAAATTTTTACAGCTCTTCTGTAAATGTCATGCTATCAATTCACTGTAGCCCCTCCTCCCTAAACGAAGATACAATTTTATCATCCGGCATCGCTCTCTACGCTATAACACATAACCAACAAAATGCTTACCTTTGCAATTTAGAATAAGCCCCACGGCTGCATAACATCAAACTGCAAATAAATATGTGTGTATATGTGATATCATTTTAAGAATTTGCCGTCTAAATGGAAATCAATTTAATTTTCAACACTTAAACTGTCAATTGGCTGTCAACGCAAAGATAATTTTCAAAATATACACAATTATTAATAACTAATGCGCGCTTCAGGGGTTCGAGCAGTGTGCACGAATGTAAATATGTATGTTTTATAAATTCATACAATCATTATAAATGGAAGCTTAGAAATATGCGCGTCTAAATATCACTTCGTTTGTCAGCCGTTATTAAATGCGCATCGCCAGCAGCGACTTGTAACTGTGCAAAATTCAATTATAAAGTTTTGCATAACTGACTGTCTGACTTCCTGCCCCTTTTACAATAATATTGAACAGTTGAAAAGTTTAAGCTCGTTTAGCATTAATATTGAACAAATGAACAGTTGAAACTGACAGGAAATTCTACACATCTATTTTATAAACACTGTTGAATCGTTTATGCAGAAGCTTGAAAGCACCAGCGGGCAGTGTAGAGATTAAGCTAACTACAGACAGAACACAACAGATCTGTAAGAATGAATTACTATATTGCTTGCTTGAAATTATTTTTGTCTTAGACAGTATTTCCACAGCACTAAGAGGTTGTTCATGCGCGATTTTCTTAGCTAGGCTTTTCCTCAAGTAGTCGTTTCAGTCGCAGAGTCTACAATAACTGAGCTTCAGAGCTCAGATGATATATTTAGTACATCAACTTGATTCCAAAGTCTCGTCTGCTGTCTAACGTTGTCTAAGTTGAACTGACCAAGTCAGCTGGTGGTGCCTTAAGAAGTTCACAGCTTCATAACAGCTAATAACAGTACCCTCGTAACTCGCCTTTCCGCAGTCTGTCAGTCACTTCCAAATATGTTAATGATATAATTTCTGAAATATACAAACTACGTGATTTATTGAAGTCCGAATAAAACTTATGTTAGGATGAGATCTAGAAAGAAACGCAGTTTTATTTGGCTTATAGCCAACCGCTGTACCCTCAGCTGGCACATGCTTCTACCTTTACGAAGTCGACATTAGATCTGTATCAGGACGATCTTATAACTTTCTAAACTTTGGCACAAATTTGCTTTATTGAATGTTCCTAGGCAAAGACCATGCTTGTTTTCAGCTATGCTAACTAATTTTGGCGTTAAAAGAAAGAGTTGATGTAGGTGTTGCAAGACTTCAGACATTTCTGCAGTCGGTAATAGAATCCACAGTTTACTAATTGATATTTTGGTTTTTACCGCAAATCAGGCTCAATTTTTAATATTAACAATTTCATCAAAGGCTAGATCCTGTTAATCCTTAGGATTCTTGCGCTTGAAAGCCTCTCAGTTTCAAAAGAATTTTTAGAAGGCAAATAAATAGAAGGCTATTAAACGTGGTAACCATAAGTGCATGCTGTAGTAAGGACAGACTATGAATTATTTTTTGGTTCGTAAGGAAAATTAAGTTGTTAAACCCTATAAAGTTAAGAATCTTTGGTCACTTGTACACTTAATTGACAATGCATTCAATGCACATACAACATTTAAGAATAGTAAACTTAGACTTTATAAAACCCTCATCTCAAATACTATGTATATGATACCGTTGATCTGGGAGCTTTTTCTCTTTTACACAGAAGTTCAGACTATTTATTAAACGGAGACCACAGATCACCATATTCCTCGTTACCAAAATCAACAGCAAAGTATTCGGTACAATCCGTTAATTGCTACAGCTGTCAATTGACGTCCACTTGGAAGCAGTTGCTTGACATACATTTCACATACGTTTGACAGCTGCCATCCGACTTGCATTTGATATTCGTATGTCAGTTGTCATCTAAATTCCATTTGACAGCTGCCATCCGACTTGCATTTGATATTCGTATGCCAGTTGTCATCTAAATTTGACAGTTGCCATTTGACAGCTGACATCTGTCAATCATTACGATATCTGCCATCAGACATTCCTTTGACAGTAACGGTTACCATTACTCTTTCGACAGCTGTAATCTGACAACATTTGACGACAGTTGCTGTCTGACTTACATTTGACATCCGTTTGACAGCTGTCATTTGAGTTTGATTTGACAGTTTCCCTCTGACATTTATTTGACAGCTACGATAAGACATCCATTTGACATCTGTTTGACAGCTGTTGTGTGACATCCATTTAAAAGCCGTCATCTGGCGTCCATTTGACAGCTGACAATCGTTTGACGGCTAGCACTTGACCGCTAAAATCTGACTTCCATCTAACATCCATTTGACAGCTGTCATCTTTCAACCATTTGACATTATTTTAAGGTATACTCCAGGTATAGGTCCAGTTAGGCTAACAGAATTCTTGTGAAAATGGCTAGAAATAGTACTTATGAAGTCCTTCAACCGAATATATTTACCTTATACTGTTCTTCCGCTTTCAAATACAGTATAAGCGTACATTCTAAAGTATCTAAATCTCAAGTTATATTTCCAAAGCGTTTTTATGTCAATAGTTAACTAGTACAACAACAGCATAAAGAACACCAAACGGATATTGAAAAATATTTTGCGCTGCCAACTTATCAAACGCAGTGACCAACTAGTGCCGTTGACAGACAATATGACTGCCAGCAAAGAACACGTAACTGCTTACATACAATCTTGTACAACAACAACACTACATACTAACAGCCTGGAAGCCATAACACTTAATTACTTTAAACTTTTTAATTAAACGCAACGAGCGAGTAGGAAAGCCAGGAAAGTTCGCACACACACACTAGCAAAA
Source organism: Bactrocera latifrons (assembly GCF_001853355.1). Lineage (NCBI taxonomy): Eukaryota > Metazoa > Arthropoda > Insecta > Diptera > Tephritidae > Bactrocera > Bactrocera latifrons. Next base: position 1,575,056 of record NW_017537234.1, on the reverse strand, counting down.
AAAGTTATTTATACATATACATACATATATACATAATTTACTTTGCTAGCCATGCTTTTTTTTTACCGCGCATGACAAGTGAGTGTCTCGCAGGCGGTCAGCTGCAGCAACAAGCTTAAATCTGTGCGGGTGTGTGTGTGTGTGTGTGTGTGTGCATCGAGCTGAGGATAAAGTTATTATGTGCCTTAAGGATAATCATACGAAAGTCGTGCCTTTGTATGTGTATGTGTGTGCGTGTCTGCTGCTTAGTTTCAACCGGGTCTCAGGCAAACACTGTGCATTGTCGAGTGACATTTTCTCTAAGTGACACAAATTTCTCTGCAATGAACACTAATAAGAATTTGATTGGCGTTTGTCGGTAGCACGTCGCCTCTCACCCGCTCGCCGCTAAAGGGTACTGCCTAGATTTTCTTTTAAATCGATTAATTAATGATATCAAACAAGAAAAAGTCTTGTATAAGTCACAATATAATTGAAGTTTAATTGCCGTGCGTATAATGGTCGGAATTGATTGAATTTGTGGCCGCTGCGAGTGATTGACGGAATATGGAGCAGACTTTTGCACTAATAATATTTACTGCTAAGCAATTTGATAAATTTTTCAAGCATTTAACTAGTCGTAAGCAAAGTTAGCTAAGCGTAATAGTGTTTGAAATTGTGGCGCCTGAATGTAGACTATATCTTTTTTATATATTTAGCTGAAATATGTTATGAGTTATGGTGTATATATACCAAAAATGCCCGCAGTAGCTTATTTATTATTATATAACTATATATTCATATATAACTCTACATAACTATAAACTAATTTAAGAAAGTTAGGTTATGTTTAATAAATGTCTGTTGGTATGCACGATTTTCTGCCATAATTTGTTGTATACTTCTAGTTGTTCTTCTTCATAATAGCAGGTACTTAAAATTTTGAAGACCCTTTCGAGCAAATTTTGATTTTTCATCGCAAAGTTTGCTTCGGCTCACCTTTGCCATGATTTTCGGCCGACTGATCGCCTGTGTCCGGGTGGTAAGCATGTTTCATGATATCCTGGTTTTTCGAAAAAATTTAGTGATTTTGGAACCAATTGTGCTTTCCCTTTTCGCAGGCTCAAAATGATATGTCAAAATGGTTTTCACTTCATTTTTCTAATATTCCAACGATGCCAGTAAGATATTCGTCTATTCTCATTCCAATTCATTTATTTCACTGACGTGTTGATCATCAGATGATGATGTTGAAAGCCGTCCTAGACGTGGTTCGTGGTTCGTCGTTACGCGTTTATTTCGACTAATGGGGTTTCACGCCAAATTTAAATTATAAAAAGTCTTACTATATTTTTCCCACCACTATAAAATATTATTTTTTAAGTATATGTCCTTTTTCGAAGACTTCTTATATGATTTATGGAAAGACTTTTGAGTAAGAATGTTTCAACTTAATTTTAAAGTGAATTCGCCTAAAAGTATGCTATAATTTGCCATTCAGTATGACCGCAGTGTCTACGGTAGGTAACCAATTTAAGTGTTATGCAGCAACTCTTTGGATTTGGTAAAAGATCTGATTCTTTTCCACCACAGCTATCCAATGTCTCTTAGGTTAGAGTTTTTGTTGAGATGGAATATGCCCTTCCCAACCGGCTAAAGCCTGTGCATTCGCATAGGTAATGTTCCATGGTCTCATCCACCTCTGCGCATGCACTGCATCCCGCCGAATCCTTTTTTCCCATTATCTGAAGGAGGAACCTGTGCCCTGTGATGACCTCTTCAATGTTGCTAAGCTCCCTTGTGTCTAAAAATAGGAGCATTTTGGTCTGTCCACCATCAACACTAACCGAAAGTAACTTTGTGGCATGTCCTTTATTGCTTGTGTTGCAAAAACCTGAATATATTTTTTTCTTAAAATTAATAGATGACAGAGCGGCATTTTCGAAAATCTTGACTATTTGTTGAAACTTTCTAAACCGCTATTTTCTAGCCAATTTTAACACACAATAAAGTTTTTTCAATGAAACTACTGAGCCATGTTACGAATACTATTTGGCCTGCTCTCCCTAAATCTAAACATTTACAGTTCATTGATTCGCCATTTATTATTCTTAATTGCCCATTAAATGGAAATCGTTGCATACATGAAGGCGCTAAACACCACTAACTAGTACTTTCCTACTGACTTAACAGAAATTTAATTTTGCTCAACACCAATAAAAATTCCATTCAAATCACAGCAAAGTCAAACTGCAATTATTTATTGAAATGTTGATTTGAAACCAAAATACAATAAAAAAAAATCAAGATGAAATCGATAAAGCGATTTCATGCTGTCGTTAAAGTGTTGTTGTGCTTGTATATGGTTGTGACAGTTGTGCCACACTTCACTGACTTCTAATGCATATGCATAAATACGTAGTTGCGACTATTAACGGGCTTGTGCGCCGAAAACTATGCTATAAAAAGTGATTGAAGCAAATAGTAAAGCGATTTGAGCAATTCGACTCTTTCAATTTTCACTTATCACAAAGGAAGTATTTTCCGCCAAGCGGCCTGTTGCTGAAAATGGTAAAAATTCAGTTACACTAAATATTGCATGCTTTTGGGCGCACTATTTTCACAGCCGTTGCAAGTTCAAAAATCCATTTCCTTCGACATTTATGGCTTTTTGCATGCGCCATGTCGCATTTATTGACTGTGTGGATTTTACTGCGATTTTTACATATAACTCGATTTTAGTTATTCTATTGTTCGATTTTTTCGTTCTTTTTAATTTTCCTACTTTGTTTTACCTTTTCGACTTTTGCAACTCGCTGGCACTCGGCTGAACTGCGCTGAACTCGCCACCACAATTGGCCTTAACGTAATGCTCATGCACTCAAATCACTTTCGTATGGGCTGCTCGGCTGCCAAAAACTGCCATTTGGCGCCAAAAGATATGCTAGCGAAATTTATTGATTTAATTTGTAACCTAACGCTTATTTTTATCGCCGCACTTTGGAGCTGCGGGCAGTTGGTACTAAGAGTGATGGCTGGCGGCACGGTGGGGCGGAGTGTGATTAATTCGTAGCAGATTAAAAAACAAAAATATTAGAAAAAATTTGTAAAATTTTGTTTTTTTTTCTTCAATTTAAGCTTCAAAAAGTTATGTACAAATCCAACAACTGAATCTAAACAAAATTTGTTATTTTTTC
>NW_017537234.1:1560526-1568905 GCF_001853355.1 Bactrocera latifrons | reverse complement strand
TCAATTTGTTTTCCATTTTTATTACATTTTTTATTTATTTTATTAGCTTATATTATTTCTTTATTTATTTATTTAAAAGAGAACTAATTATAAGTAATTAATCCACTTGTAAGAATCAGCACTGGCTACCAGGGCCTTCGGCATATTATTTCTTTATTTCTTTTTAAAATTCTTCTCATCCGCAAATGTCAAAAGCGTCTTGTTATATGTTTCATAACAATTTCAATCTTTCTCAAATTCCACGCTTCATCGATATTGACTGGCGCATAAGGCAAAAATACATACATAGCTATGCCGTAAGTGGCAGTGATAGGCAGCCGTCGCTGCTTGGCAATTAATAAAAGTTTTCCAATTAAAATGTTCGCTCAAGTTTTATTTCTCACACGTCCAACGGCGTCGGCGTCGGCTGGTGACTATTTCGCATGGTCTGTTACATTAAAAGACATATTTATGTCTCTATATATGTATATATAAATATTTTTTATTTTTATTTTAATTGAGTATGCAGAATATTTTGCGCTTCTCCTTCCCTCACTCATTAAAAACTAAATTTTACTGCAACTTTTTCTCATTTACGCAGCCTTTGTAACGGTTGAGTTTCCAGCTTTAATAGAGCTATTTTCGCATTAAAGAACATTTTAGTTAAGAATCAGGTATAAAAAACTTTAGACTGACCGAGTATAGCTGTATTCAGTCAACTAGAAGAGCGCGAGATGCACATATTCGGTAGTGAAAGAAATATCATGATATAGTACATAAAATTTTTAGATCGGATCTCTATAGCCTATAACTTCCCCACAAACTGAAAAATCAGTAATTCTTCAGATCGACAACTATAGCAAATAGCTGCCGATCCCACTCAAGTCCGTGTATGTAAAATTGCTTTTTTGTCAAGGTATCATCACGAAATTTAAGGTGGATTATTACCTAAGACATTGCAACAATCTTCAGACAAATTGTTCAGATCGGAATACTCTCAGAGCTGTAGTGTTTTCATCCATTCGGACGACATTATCCAGTCAGTGTTGATTGTACCTTCTCTACGGATATTGAGTTCTTCTACTCGAATAAAGGCAGTACCTTTTAGTACTGTCAAAAGCAGCTTTTAAACCGACAAGGTGGTCGTGTGTGTCGATCCTCTTCTCACTGGTATTTTCCAAGATTTGGTGCATGGTGAATATCTGGTCAGTTGTTCAGACCTGAAGCCACACTTATTGGACCTTACAATTGGTTGACCGTTGGCTTCAGTCTTTCACACACTTCGCTCGATAAGATCTTATATGCGATGCTGAAGAGGCTTATCCCACGGTAGTTTGCGTAGACTGTGGAGTCTCCCTTTTTGTGAATTGCAATCGTCGGCCGGCAATCCATTATCCCCCCGCTTTGTTGTTCTTCAGATGTGGAAATTGTTATTCGAACTTCTTCATGGTCGGGAAATGGAGCGTCTGCTCCATCATCATCGATTAGGAAATCGGGTTCACCATCTCTCCTTCTTATGTTTTCACTACTATTCAGTAGGCTGGAGAAGTGTTCCCTCCTTAATTACACTACAATCTGAGTATCAATCACTAGATCACCTTTCGGGGTTTTACAAGAGTAAGCTCCGGTTTTGAATCCTTCTGTTAGTCGCCGCTTCTTTTCTTAGTATTTTCGATTATTATTCCTGTCGGCTAGCTTGACAAGCTCTTCGTACTCACGCATTTTGACCCGTCTCTTACTTTGTCTGCAAATACGTCTCGCTTCCCTTTTCAGCTCTCGGTATCTATCCCATCTCGCACATGTTGTAGTCGATTGGTAAAATACGAGCTAGGTAGTCTATTTTTTTTCAACAGGGACACGGTACTCCTCATCGTACTCGCTGTTTTTTTGCCTTGTCCGAAAACCAATGGTTTCGGTTACAGCGAAAGGAGCTTGAAATGCCGTTCCACAGTTCCCTTATACCGATTAGTTGACGAGTGCTCTCAGAGAACAGGAGAGCAAGTCGAGCATCGTTCGGCTGTTGCAGCTTCTCAACGTAGAACATTCTTGGTGCATATTGACGTGCGTTTTTACTGCAACAAGATAGTGGTCCGAGTCAATACGAGGACCTCGAAGCGTATGCGCATCAAGGACACTGAACATGTGTCTTCCGTCCATCACAACATGACAGATCTAGTTGGTGGCTTGAAGACAGCCAGGTAGCTTGATGAATTTTCATATGTTGGAATCTTTCGGGCCCCGGCGAAGTCGATCAGCCTCAACCCATTTGGGGATGTTTCATAATGGAGTCATCAATTACATTTTCGACATCGTGGCGGAGGAAGCTCTCATAGGTGCGCTCCAAGGGCTGCTCATAGAAGACATATTTCACGTACATCGTCCTTCTCTTCCGTCGCCATTTATTGATGTTCTTCGCTTTGCTTTCAATTGTGGCTAGATTAGAATCCCACACCGAATTGTTGGTCTTTTATATGACCACAGTAGTAAATGCTACAAGCACATACTCGTTTCAGTCTTTGTTTCGTACTTTGCTCTTCTTGGACATCAACCAGCTGGTCAACGGCACTTTCCCAAATTAGAAGACCAGACAGTCCAGGTGCATGCCCTTAAATTGTAATCTTATATACTTTTGCAGTGGTGGTCATCAAAAGGGGGGTGACGAGCTGCTTGAGCCATATGTAAAGAATCGCATCTGGCCATTCGCACTACCCTCCTTAACATAGTTTTTAACATTATTTTCTAAAATCCCTTGCATTTTTTTTTTTTTTATCTTTAGTATTTATTTATTTTTATTAGCTGCTCTGGAATTTAAATCTTCACTGTTTCGCCATTTCCATTCGCTCTATAAATTTCAAATTGTTCATATTCATTTTTCATCTCCTACCACTTGCCACATTATCTGTGCCTGCACACAGCGCACGTGTTGCGACTTTTATTCACATACCTGGCGAATTCTTCTCACCCTCCTGCCAACCTTACCGCAGCAGCTCACCGGGAAGCGACTGCATCATTACTCTTTCATGCAACTTTGAACTGCTGCAAATTCCATTGTTTTCTATAACAGTAAATAAAATAAGAAAATTCCGCAAATACCAAACGCTTTCAACACATCCGTGCAACAACAGCTTTGTATGAGCGCAACAACAAATTGAATATAAGAAAATACACTTGAAAATATAAATAAATATAAACACAAGTGGCAAGTGGCAAGTGGCAAGTACTTGTCGACACTTCTTTAACTACAAAAACTATGCAAACAAAGTGCATTTTAACACCTTTAATGTCGAGGTAAGCAAATACTATTTATAAAATGCTTCGCCGGCATTTGCATAACGGTTCAGCTATTTTCGGTATTCATACGGCATATGAGTTGCCAAATTATGTTGAAAATTTCGCATATGCATGTGCTGCAAGGACAGCTTGCCGCAAGCACGTGCTTAGTCATAATAATAATTTACCGCTACGTTTTACTTATTTTGTTGCTTAAGTTCGGAACTCAAAAACAAACACGTTTTAAATAAGGAACTGTGCATGCGTCGTTTTTTGACATAACCTCAATTTATATACATATTTCAGTTGCATAGAACTTTCTTTTCAATGTTTTGTGTGCTTAATAGGCTGTAAATTCATTAATTTGTTGATGCTGTACAAGGTTTCTAGTATTCTACTTCCAATCTTGACTTAATAATTTTTGTGGAAAGATTTTGCGCCGTTTTTGATAAAAAAGCTATCAATAACTAATTTCGAAGCCGACCAACGGTAGGCAAGAGCTTGGGTCGCCGTTATTAAGCCACGTGTGCTTCATAAAAATGTCATTGCGTATATCCTGGTCTTACTTCCTCTGAAGACCATTAGTCAACACATTTTCCTAAGAGCTCAAAACAGTTCTCAGCCTGAAAAAACTCGGAGAATCACTTGAAGCAGCTCTCTGCATTTCGATAATATTACTTGCTCATCCTAATCAAACTTTACTACAAATATCTGAAGAATTACTCAAAAATTAAAGATTCATAAACCAGTCAATAATTAATTGTGCTGTTATATAAGTTCCAGTGATCTTGAATCAATCTTTCTATAGTATCCGTCGAAGGATCGCATTCAGTTGTATTACCTCAGAGAATTATGCTTTTAAATATAATCATCGGAGGAAATATTCTTGATGCCGTTTTCCTCATAAAAGCAGACGTCGTCTTGGGTTCCGGCAATTCAATAGTTTAGAGATCTACTAAATCGTTAATCGGAAATGAGATCTTATGAGCAGTAGTTTCTTCCTTTATTGTATGTATGAATTTTGAGTGGTAAAAGAACGGAATTAAGTTGGATTGATGTTGAAGGATATATCTTTGTCCCAGGGTACTCCTTCCTTATGTCACTTAAAATTCATACAAACAATAAAACACGAAACTCATCAGTTCACAAATTTGATCCTAATGGATGGACCTCTCTTGGACAGCTGTGAACGTTGGTCCTTTGTGTTACTTTTAAAAATGGATCACGGCAGCGGTTTGACTTTAACACAAATTTGTTTACAGTTTACAGCAGTCCAAGCTACTTCGTCTCGACATTAGCTTTGCTAAGAGCAAGTCGTTCAGAGACCTCTTCTGGTACGTTTTAGATTAGACGGATCTTGCAGTCGTACAAGTTCTGGTTTTTAATCAGCGCTCGCCGAGCTCATCGGAACTCCACAGGTCTCTTGCTGGAAAGCAAGAAGACAGCACAGCACCACCTCGTTTCCAATCCAATGAAATTGCGGTAAGGGTGCCCTGCTTAACAAGCTGATTAGCAGAAGCTGTACTTCGGAACACGCTACTGTTAATAAAGACGCCCTTCACGAGAAATTCTCCTTTTCAAACATTATTAGTTTAACTACGGTTTCATACAGCCCGAACACTGAGAGATCCCATCTCTACCCAATTCCTCCTCTACAGCAGTATAAGACAATCGATGCCTTCCTTCACTCTCTCCTTGATTATGGGTGCTTCCTATAAAGGTCACTACTCAAATACTTTGCCACAGCCACCGTTTGAAGAACAGCGCCTCTATCTGACTTGCCGCTGATTTATCTGTACTTATGTCTGCAAAGCGGATTTCTTAAATAATTTGTTGTACGACTAAGGTCACTAACCCCTTCCTACAAGAAACAAATTAGCAAAGCAAACAGTTTCGCAAATTATTAACGGAAGCAAAGATTGTTTGCCGTCGAAAGCCATTAACAACTCCGGCGAAAAAAGTCAAAATGCTTGTCATTTCTAACATTTACGCCGCAAGCGCGCGCATTAAACGGCTACGGTGCTTATTAACTATAAAAGCAATAATGCAAATAAAACAACAAGTCATGCCGCCAACAAAGCAAGCAACTATCTGACTAAAACAAATTCTTTTTATATAATTTTTTCAAACATTTCTCGTTAAAATTGCCGAGCGCCGCATCAAAAGCTGCCAGCGGTTGATATCGTGTTTGACAAGTCGCCTCGAGGATACGCTTGGCGTTGACATCAAAATCTCTTTGTTGCGCTTCAATGCAATTGTTGTTTAGATTCCTGTCGTTTTTGTTATTGCTTAGATTCGTGACTATGTTGTAGTTATGTTTGTTAGTTGTAGCATTCTCTCTATTTGCATATCTCGTTTGCTTTTTTATTTCTTCGCAGACAGTTTTATCGCTTGGCATTGCTTTGTGACCGTTCTCACAAAAAGCTCTTTGCCATCAAATTTAATTTGATTAGCATCCGTTACAATTTTGTCATGATACAATTATGCACATTCTCAGCATTGCTCTATCGTACAACCTCGCACTCGCATTCTTGGTATTTGAGACTTATTGCTTTGACGGGAATGTTTAAAGTTCGGTTTATACACCATTAAATCATGCATATGAAATATTGCTATAACTTTTAACAGTTACTTATTTGTGGGTATGAGGGAAAGTCGAACTATGCTCCGAATGGACCCTCTGAAAATCGGAATTTCAATAGAAAATCCACTAATAGTTTATATTTCAGTGATACCTGTAGAAGCTTTAGTGCTAGATATATATTTATAAAGCATGATGGGAGTTCTTCCCGAGGTCTAGCAATTCGATAGCTAAGTTCCTCTTATCACTTTATAAGATTTATCATAGTGTCCAAGCCAGTTGGTGTTGTCAACGAATCTGTTGTGAATGTAAGATTAGTGTAGATAGTCAAAATTCAGTTATGGACATGCTTCTCTTTTATATTGATGAGATCAAAATGCTCGAAAATAGGCTCTCTTTCGTGGACGAAATTTTAAAGTAGCTATATACTTACACTGGTCGTAGATATATTCTTATAAAGCATGATGGTAGTTCTTCCCGAGGTCTAGCAGTCCGAAAGCCTCCTCTCTTTCTCTTCGCACTTTCTAAAACTTGCTGTAAGGTTAGGTGCATAACCAGATGTGAAAGCAGGTATCTAAGGATATTCTTATTTTTACAATGTCTTCTTTATGCTAGAGGTGCATCATTGAGAAGAACGGGAAAGAGCTCACAAGTCAGATTGTCGGTCCTCTGTCGAGGACGCTGTTTTGCAGCAAGCTCTCTTAAAAACAAATATAATTTTATATTTTTTCTTGATATACTTGATATAATCTGCTTTAATCGTTGATCTCTCCCCTCATCTTCAACGTGAAATCTTTCAATGTGAAAGACTTGGTCTCTTCTTGCAATAAAGGTAGCATACTCTTTTAATAGTTCCGAAAATACTATCTTTTGTTGTTCTATACAATTGGAGCTCCAAACTGAGCCTATCCACAGTCGGCTTTATATTATCGTATCCAAGAACACTTGCTGTACAGATTTTGTTCATTCTTATTATATAATTTTACTCGGAAAAGAAATTCTTCTTCACATTGAGCTGCTTAAGGACAGATTGTCGCCGATCCGTCCACCGATTGTCCGGGTGAACGAGACCGGCATCACATACCTGGTTCTGACCATGAGTGAAAGAATGCGTTTCACTCCACACTTGGCGTATGTGAAGGAGCGACTGCAGGCAGCCGTAGGCCAAGTGCGACGCATTTTACGGAGTTATTGGCATCTCGGATGTCATGCTGGTCCCACCATATAACTTTGCTTGTTTGTGGCCTATGCAAGTTAGGGATCCGCTGTATCGTGGGAAGCCACGACGGTCTTGGAGTGCCAAAAACTCTGATTCATACTTGTATGATGCCTGTCTTTCTGCCTGTATGTCGCACCCCCTCTTGTTCTGATTGTCATACAGCGTGCTGTTGCTTTCAGGTTAAGACGGTGACTGGATTTCCAATGATGATATGTAAAGAAAGTCATATCTAGGGAGCAGGAGGCTTTTAGATTATAAGATCAGATGTAAGTGGCAAGACCGTTGGGACAATAGTCCTTAAAGTCGAGTGACTTACGAGTGCTTTCGGGATGTTAGGTTTGTTGAGTCTGAGGTTGGCTTTCTGTGGTGCGTATGCAAGGCGGTGTGATCTCCACTACGAATTTATATCCTCTCGTACCATACATCACCTTTCTAATTCTGCTTGTTGCTGCTGTTCAAGTAGTCTGATTCATTTGAAGCTTTAATGCGCACTATTGTCACTTGTCTCGCCATATACTTACTGGTTTATAGGAGTGTAAAAATCTAACTGTCTGCGTAGATAGTTTCTATATATTTATTTATTTTTATGTACATATGTATGTATATTAGGGGGAACCGAATTTATGGATGAAAATGAGCCCACGTACACAGCAACAACTACACATTTCACTCAAGATAAATTCGTTATTAGTTCCTTTTTGGCTCATCCTAATATGTGTACATTTGTTTATGCTATGCCTTTATGTGATGTGTAAGCCTATTAACCTGTGTAATAAGTTGCTAAACGTGCTCCGAATTTGTGTGTCAATACAACTCTATGTAAGGCGTGAAGGGTGTAGAATACAACTCGTACTATTAGTAGACGCCGAGACACAATACATTCATAAACAAATACTCATACGTTGAAAAGGCTGCTCGGCTAATTGGAGAAGTGGTAATTGAAATACCTGACAGGTTAATTGCATTTCATTAAATAGGATAATAGTCGGTTGGCATCTAGACACTTGCATACAAACATTCAGTGGAGGTAATATAAACTGCATTATATTAGATGAGACAATGGATTCGTCAGCGCATTGACTCCACTTGAAGCAGATAAGGAAAGCTTGCAGATAATTTTTGGATAATCGCAGCTCCCTTTTAGTAAATTTAATGTCTGTAGTGGTAGTCTCGCTGAGCTGCAGTATTCCGTAGTATTTAACAGAGCCACATACTCATTCTTAAATGTCTTAAAGTAAGACTGAATTCGATGTTTGCTAGAAACGAAATTGGACTTATAATCTGGATTCCTTCTATCGTTAGCTTAAGGCCTTCAAAAGAAAAGGCATCG
>NW_017537234.1:1546828-1560376 GCF_001853355.1 Bactrocera latifrons | reverse complement strand
TTTTTTGAGGACACGAGATATTACGTGTTGTCCTGTTCACTATCAAACCCATTTTCTTCGCTTCCTTATCCAATCTAGAGAAAGTTGAGGCCTATTATATGAATATATCTTATAAAAGATTGGACTTTCTCGATTCAGCTGTGCAGCTCGAATTCATTTCTCCAGAAGTGGGTTGAGGACGTCGCTCGATAGGGAGTCGCGTTGACTGAAACGGAAGTTATCGCAGATTGTGGATACTCCCTATTTGCGGATTGATCAGGACACACTTAAATTGCAATAGTCGGACATTCTTTCGTCCAAACATATTCTACAAAGAAGCTGATGCCTGCTCCTGTTCAGTTCTTCGCCGCCGTATTTGAATAACTCGACCGGTAATCCATCGGCCTCCGCCGCTTTGTTGTTCTTCAGACGGGTAATTGCTATTCAAACCTCTTCATGGTTAAGCCAATACCTATACATTATATGAGGATCTTAACAAGTCAGCTAATAATAGCAAGTTCCACTACGCGACGACTGCCTTTAAAAGTCCATTTTTTGACACACTGGCATTTCTCTAAAGAACTCCAACACTCATGTACAGCAATGTGAACTTTCTAACATTTAATGTTACCCTCATTCACCTTATGGTTTCGGGTGGACCTTTGTAGGGACCGCAAATCCTATCATGAGTGTTACATCCATAAACTAAAACTCTGAGAGCCATATTATCTCCAAAAATTTATACTAGATTAGTCCACAGATTTCCAGCTGTAGAAAAATCCTCTCATAAATGTAGGATCTATCAGTTTGACTATAAGAATCATAGTGTTTACAAAATCTAGAGGTTGACAAGCTTCCAGAACTTATAAGTATTCTCAGCCGCTAGCAGCCATAAATTTGGCTACAAATATCCACCTTTAAAGATGTCACAACTCCTATCAGGAATATTGGATTCATCAACTATGATTTTAACAGCCGTAAGGTCCTCTCAACACTGTTGACAGTCATAGCTTTGAAGTTGTAGATAATTTCGTCTATCTTGGAACCAGTGTAAACACCACCAACAATGTCAGCCTAGAAACCCAACGCAGGATAACTCTTGCCAACAGGTGCTACTTCGGACTGAGTCCTCTCTCGACAAACAAAAACCAAACACAATAAGTCACTCATAATTGCCGTCCTGCTATAGGGTGCAGAGGCTTGGACGATGTCAACAACGGATGATGCGACGTTGCGAGTTTTCGAGAGAAGAGTTCTGAGAAAGATTTATGGTCCTTTGCGCGTTGGCCACGGCGAATATCGCATTCGATGGAACGATGAGCTGTACGAGAGATACGACGACATTGACATAGTTCAGCGAATTAAAAGACAGCGGCTACGCTGTCCGGATGGAAGAGAATACTCCAGCTCTGAAAGTATTCGACGCAGTACCCGCCGGGGGAAGCAGAGGAAGAGGAAGGCATCCACTCCGTTGGAAGGACCAAGTGGAGAAGGACCTGGCTTCACTTGGAATATCTAATTGGCGCCACGTCGCGAAAAGAAGAAACGACTGGCACGGTTGTTAACTCGGCTATAATCGCGTAAGCGCTGACTACGCCAATGAAGAAGAAGAAGGTCCTCTCAATTCTCTTGATATACAATAAACGTATATAACTGTGTTCAAAGGGGCACTAAAGTATTAATTTGACTAGAAAAGTTTCTAGAGCTTATGGGTACTCACAAAAGCTGAAAACCATAGATTTCGGTACAAATATCCTGCTCTATAGGATACATAAATCCTTTCAATTATCAGCGTTAGGTAAAGCAGTAATGTCTTGAAAAGTCTCCTCCATACAAAATAAATGTTTTATTAACTGAAAATTTATTTTGCTTAAACCATATATTTGCATAAAGTTTGAAGAAAACAAGCTTAAATACAACCCTGCTCCATCTGCCTGCAAAATTCGCCTTTAATATGGCGTATAAATACGCGGTCGCCACTATTAACAACCGCAACGTTTTTCTTCAACACCCCAACTTTTCGTTGCCTTTACATAAGCCACGTGGTGCGCTTGCCCCCGTTTACGCCTAAAAGCACACATTAATGTGTTGTTTAAATTTAAATAAATTTACTTACCCTTTGCACATGTATTGCTTAGTAGTATGTATTTGCAATCATTTATTATAGAATTTATAGCAATTTTCTGCCATCAACGCCACCGCAAATTGGCTGCTACAAAGCACGGCCACGCAACATAAGTTCAACAGAGCACCGACGCGCACACACCCAACCAACTGACAACTAAATCATCTGACACTTTAGGGGCGTATTTCAATGAGAAAGCCAATATGCAGTCAAGTAGCTGCCTGTTTTTTTTTTTTTTTTTTGTCTATCGGTGAACAGCGACAGCGCCACCGCCATTTGCGTATGAAATTTGCATTTTCGAATCCGTAACGAGTTTAGCAAAGCCTCGAGTGCCTGGCATGTTCAGCGGCATTGAGTTGAGTTCGTTTGCGCGCTCAGTGAGGCTTTACGTTATGGTCGGTCAGGTAAATGTGAGGTAGGGCGCCTACAGTTACATAAGAGCGGCAGCAGCTCGGGGAGCCACGCGCTGGGGTCGTTGATGGGCTTTCAGCAAATTGATCACAATGCCATTGACAATAGCGCTGTTGTTGTGGTTTAAGTGTGCTGTTGTCTAACGCACTTGCCTGCTATTAGGCAGGCTGCAAATAGGTATAATTCGTAAAAAAAAGATTTATTTAATATGAGCTTGTTTTATGTTCTGTACGAAATTAACGAGCAAAGGCTAATAACGCTGCACGCGTAATTAAGCACTAAAGCAATAATACGGTACTGACCGAATGTCACGTCAGCAAACACACTGAGACAGGCAGATAAATTGCGGTTAACGTGTGGATGCTTTACTGGGAATTAATGAATTTAGTAAACTCAAATAAAATAGCTTAATATTTATGAGCGCATACATATATAAAAATATGAAGAAAGGAACAATTAGAAATTTAGTTTCGTTAATTGCATATAAATAAATATATAGTTGAAAGCAATTAATAGATTTTGAAAATTAATATAAAATTGATATGAAGTCGATGTGGAAAACGCTTCTGATCTTGCTTTCCTCACTTATATCTACTACTGGCTGGCCAATTTCTGTAGCCTGGTAATAGGTTATAACCACATTTTAGTCGTCTCTAGTTCTAAAAATGTATTAATAATACCACGTCACCCTTCATTTTTATTTGACCATACCAATTTCTTGCATTACAGTAGTTATATGCTCGATTCGCTACTAACCAAAGTTTGAAGCATTGAAGATAGTTGTAGTCACTAAGATATGATCAACTGCACACCGAAAAGTTCATTCCTGATCCTCTCCATTTGATTATACCAATCTTATACATTTCTATCAGTTTTTTCTTCGATTGTTACACTCTAAAATCTGAGGCATCGAATATTCCCATCTACGTCAATCGCATACTGAAAAGTACATTACTAATCCGCTTTACAATAGATTATACTTACCAAATTTTTTAATTTATACCAGTTATTTCTTCGATATCATATCTTATTGAACTCCATATCGAAATTTCGAATTCCTTCTCCTTTTGACTTGACTACTCTTTTGGATTTAGTGGTTTGTTCAATTTGCCAGTTACCGAAGTCTGGAGCTCCTAATATAGACATAAATTCATTTTAATCATTCCCATATCAGAAGGTTTATTAACCAAGTTACCATCCATTTCAATGTTCCTTAAAAAAAATAAAAATTATGGTGAATGTTTATTACCATTCGAAAAAACATTCTTTGGCTTTTATTTCTTGAAGATTATCTCTCATCTCAAAAGTTGGCCGCGGCTACGTCTGAGATGGTCCAACCTTTGAGTCCAATTTTTGACAAGGCGTTCGAGCATTTTGACTGCTAAGTGGCGAATGACAAGCGTGATGCTATTCTAAAAGGCCTAAATCGAAGCTTAACTGTCCGCACAGACTTAAGACACACAGGAAAAAGTCTAACGGTGTGATATCACATGATCTTGGCGGCCAATCGACTGGCCTAAAACTTGAAATTATCTCGCAATAAATCCATTTATTGGTGCGATGTGTGGAAAGTAGACCGATGATTCCAACGACCCACATACTACACCAAACCATGGTTTTTTCTGAATGAATTGGCAGCTTTTGAATCTGTACAGGTTGCTCTTCGTCCCGAATGCGGCAATTTTGCTTGTGCCCAATGAGCCAAAAATTGTTGGAACCAGTTGTTGTCAAGATCAACTTATTCCAATTACGGCAATTAAAAGTTGGTTATTATTGAACTATACCAATGACAGTAACGCTGCTCACAAACACCTTCAGCTTCATTTTGATAGTAGTACGCACCGATTCCACCATACCAAAAATCACAGTAAACTATCAACTCAGGTGAATATAATAGTTATTCATGCATTTCTTTGCTCCAGAATCGACAGACCTTATTCTTGAAAACGTCTTTGAATCGACAAATTGCGGTCCTCAGCAACTCATGCCAGAACGGTAGCAATATTTTCATTACTTCGAGTAATTATGTGCCCTATTGGCACTTGACCATAATGTAAAGAACATGATCATATGGTGAACGAAAACTAGTGATCAGAGAAACTAAGAAAACACAATGGTTGCCAGATTATAATGAAGGGCTTAGAGGGTTGAAAAACTGTTGATATCACTTATGTGATTATACATCACAATTATGATATCAATTCTCATAACAGATCTCTTTAATGCATAGTGTGATTTCCTATGTAATTTCATATATGTATACAGAATTTGATGTGATATCATACGCTGTAAAAAATGCCAATATCAGTTGACATCACATGATAGATTATGCGTATAAAATTACGACTCTTATATAAAAATAAAGGAATGCGCGAACTATCTTTGTCTTAAACAAAACGCTGTATTATCTTATGATTAAAGCAAATATGATGTGATATCACATGTTGAAAAAATAGCATGCGATGTCATTTAGTAATTTTTCGGTGATAATATAGTCATGATGGAATGATTGGAATATAGTCTTAGAAACATATCCCTGTATGAGGTCATACGATGTGTTGTGATATCGGAGAGATCAAGTGCTTAATTATAGTATTAACTAAGAGCAAAATTTTAACAATTTTACTGAAGTAATAAGCGTTTTTGAAGCAAATTTTTATTGTCAAGTGATGCATGGTATCATGTGACGTTCTTTTTTGTTATCATACGCAATATTTTTTTCTGAAAAGTTATGCTGAAGTGATGTCGATTTGTGTTGACTTATGAAGTTACAACACATAATGTGTTGTCATATGGTGTGGAAAATATCATGTGATGTAATACTTGAATTTACTGTCCACATTTTTTTCATCAAAAGCAGTGCTGAAGTGTTGTAATTACTCAAATTGTTCCTTTCGCCACTACTGAAAAGTCACATGATGCATGATCGTAACTCACCATGGCATGCGTATATGAAAACTAAATTAAAAGTCTTTAATACATATAGTATGCTTAAAAAATAAACAAAGAAGATAGAGAAAATATCAAAGCTCTTGGCTTTTCTCAACAACAACGCACAAAGATATTTGTAAAAACTTTTTCCTTCCATTCATTCACTTCCTTTGCTTTACATTTTTGCGCTTCAAAACTTCTCGCTTACCATTCACAAACATTTCAGCGCGTTGCTGACATTCGATTTAAGTTAGTTTTCAATAGTTGCTGAGGTTTCCGCCATTTTGTAAAGCCGCTCCTTTGCCTGCTAGGCTTTTTTACAAATCCAAATAGCGGAAAATGGTTGAAAGAAACGCTGCTTAGCAGAGTGTTGAAGCGAAAACACGATTTCTTCTTAAAAATAAATGAATATAATTTCCAAAAAAATAGTAAAATCTTGTAAAAAAAATTTACTAAAAACCTTTTGTATCAGTATTGCAAAAAAATATTTTTTTTTTTACAAAAATAAAACTATTTCTTCACATTCGCTATCAAAAGCCGAGTATTGAAAACTGTTTGTTTATTTCTTATATTTTTGACAATCTTTCACTTGTTCTCATTCGCTGTCAAGGTGACATAAGCTGCATGTTGCCGCGCTGCACGTATATTTCGCCCGTTGCTTGTTGCTGATTTCCGCTTTCAGCGCATTCATGCTGTCATGTTGTAAATTCATCGCTAAGTTTTGTAAGCTGTATGTCAGCAACACAAATTCATAAATAAGCTGCTTGCAACTTATGAAATAAATGACCGGAAAATATGACAACGCAGTCACGTTGCGAAGAGGAACGTAAATTTTTGTAAAGAATCATAGAAACCATTCTTTTTTGTGATATCCAGTTGCAATCGCAAACAATTGCAGACAAATCCTTTTGATATCTTCATTATGGAAGTTCATGCAGCGCGCTGATTGAAGAGCAAATTTTATGAATTTAAACATTAAAGTATTTATTCTCATAAATATGGCTTAACTCCTTTTAGTAATTTTGTTCAGTAATTTTAATCGGTTGTTGTTGTGAAAGCATAATTATAAGGAAATAATCATTCAAGCTTCAAATATTGTTCTGAAAGCTCAGTGCTGAAGAAACAGCTTCAATTATTGTTATGCAAGCTTAATATGAAATACTCATGAAAGCTTCGATGATTGTTATTAAAGCCTAATGATATGTAAACAAGGCTGAAAGCTTTGAAAATTATTATGAAAGCTTAATTCCAAGAATATATACATAAAAGCTTTAACTATTGTCATGAAAGCTTAATACAAAATACTGATGAAAGCTTCGGTCATTGTTATAAAGGCTTAATGAGAAGGAAATAAGCGCGAATGCCTTTAATACTATTATGAAAGCCAAATTCCAAGGAAAAACTTCATTTACTTTATGGCAGCATAATGCGAAATAGCCGTGAATTTCGATCGTTCTAATGAAAGCTTAAAGATAAGTAAACAAGGTTTAAAGTTTCGATGATTACTCGAAAGCTTCATTCCAAAAAAATAGCATTAAAAGCTTCAATTATTTTTATGAAAGCTTAATACGAAATACTCATAAGAGCTTCCATCATTGTTATGACAGCTTGATAATGAGTTAACAAGTTTGAAAGCTTGATTTAAAAAAAATATGAAAGGAAACAGTCATACTTAAATTTTTTATGAAAGCATAATGCGAAATTCACATGAAAGCTTCCATCACTGTTATGATGCGAAATACTCATAAAAGTTTCGATCATTGTTATTAAAGCTTAATGATAGTAAACAAGATTAAAAGCTTAGATTATTATTATGACAGCTTAATTCCAAGAAAATAGTCATAAAAGTGTGAATTAGTTTTATGACAGCGTAATACGTAATAGTCATGAAAGCTTCGATTACCTTTTGTTAATGTTAACTGACATTTTATAGCCTCTTTGATAAGAAAGAATCAGTGGTAATAAGAAACTACTCCCAGATCCTAGAAAAAAATGAAAGATAGTACGACAGCTACTTTTTCTACAGTTTCAACAAAGTTGAAAAGTAAGGATTCAGCACTAACTATTATACTATGTTGTATGTTCGTCTGTCCGTTAGCATGTCTTACATCGGTCAGAATCATTTCTTATATACCAACATTCAGTTCTGAACATGAGCGATTATTTTGGCAAAGAAATTCTAAAGTCAATTCTCTTCGGATTATGTCCTAGAATAAGGATACATCCTTGTTCAGACACAACACTGTAACACCTATTTTGAACTGCTGGTCGATCCTCAGATCTTCGATATTAAAGAACTGGATTTCAGTTTTTGAAATCATGTAACAGTTTCAAACAGTATTCTAGCTTGGAATACTAGAGCGTAGGAGCATGGAATACTGTTTTGAGACTGTTCATGATTTTAACAACTAAAAGTCTTGAGTAAACGATTTCATAGGTTTACCTTAATTATTTTTCAATTCTCAACTGCCTTATGCCTAGGTAAATGTTGACTAAAAGAATAAAATTTCCTGAAAAAACGAAAAGTTCTGTTCTGTTGTCTGCGTGATAAAGAGTTTTGCAAGTAGCCTTCGTTCTCACGCTCCGCTCCACCTCCTATGTACCTTTGCTGCTCACATATGAGCACTACCTCTGCAGTAGCTAATAAAATTTCCTGCAAAGGAACTTTACACAAGCAACGCCGACGCCTTCGATGCAGCGTGACCAATAAATTTTCACAGCAGTAATGAAGTTTTCAACTGTCCCAACAGCTTACCGGTCGGACAACACCAACTAACTGTCTACGTAGTCTATATAGCAGGAGGCCTAGTATATATGTATGTAGCTCGTGTGTATGAAATAAAGCAAAATAAACTAAGGGAAAACAATCTGCGTACATGCGAAACCTACAATTACCAGGATATATGAGCTCATACTTGCTTACTAGCAGCAGGAAGTCGATGGCTACAACTGTGAAGCTGCTTACTTTATATAACCGGCGTGGGTGAGATTAAAACTTTGCAAAAGTCGAAATTCGTATGAGAATTCCATGTAAAATATGCAAAGTGGTGCATTTAATAAACTCACACTGCGCCGGATGGAGTGACGACTGTGCAGGATTTGTGGATTACACATATGAGTTCGTATGCCGTCGCGTTCCATTCGCAATTGGTGACCATTAAAGCTTGAAACTAGAATTTTGAAAATCACAAACTCAAGCTGCTTTTACGTCTCATGAACTGAAACTAACAAACTTTGATTATGGCTCCCCAACCTCCTTGGTACTCTACGCAAAGTATCTTTAATTATAACCTAGACTTTCAGCTTAGTTAAACTAAAAATAAAATAAAAACTCAGCTGGTTTTAAATAGCGATTGGTACTCTCCATGCAAATTTTGTTCCAAATTTCATGCCTCAGAGTTGATACCTTCGGGTATACACTACTGTCAAGACACAATGGCTTATTCCTACGACTAATTATACCTAAGTATATAAAAATAGTCAGCTTTTGGTAACAGTTTTTCGATTTTCTTCAAATTTTTAATATTAATACCATTTAAAAATAAAGCAACGAATACCCAGATGTCTATAAGGTAATCGGTTTTTGGTAACGGTTACTCATTTTATTTTTGTTTATAAGGAAAATTCTTTGCATAAATATTAAAAAAAAAATAAATAAAATTATTGTAACGAATAGTGGGAAGTAGTCATTATTAGTAACGGCTATTCGATTTTATTATTTTGTGAACAAAATGCTTGAAGTCAACACAGTATTCAGTATTTAAAAGTAATAAAAGGAATGAATATAAGGTGTATTCAGTTTTTAAAATCAGTTATTCGGTTTTTTAAATAGAGTGAAGTAATCGGTTTTTGATAACGGCTTTTCGACTTTATATATTTGTGAGAGAAATTCTCTTAATACTACTCTACCTTTTAAGTAGTTACAAATATTGTAACGAATATCCGGTTTTTGAACATATATTTAGTATTTAATGTTGGTTCGAAGGTTTTATTATTTTTTAAACAAAGTCCTTAATTCAATTATTTTAAGGTAACTAAAAGTAATGTAACGAATAAATATAAGGTGAATTCAGTTTTAAGCATAGATTATTCGGTATTTTTATTCGAGTAGCGCAACTGTTTTTCGATTTTATTACTTTTTAAGCAAAATTATTTGTATTACGTATTACGTGTATCGTAACGAATATTTTGAGAGTATATGCATAGTAATGAGTACTCGGTTTTTTATTTGTTTTAATAAAACTGGTATTATTAAATAATTTGTTAAGTAATTAGAATAAATGTAGAAAATAAGTATAATTTTTATTCGATTTTTAGCATCGGTTATTCGGTTTTGTCAATTTAGTTGCTATTTATTGAAATGAAACTTTTTAGTAATTGCAAATAAAGAAACGAACATACAATTTTTGTAGCGATAGTCAGTATGGGCACTCCGTTTTATTATATTATATTTTGTGCAAACTGCTTTGATTTCATACTTTTTAAGTAAATAAAAGGTGAAAGTGATAAAATGATATTATAAACGGTATTCGGTTTTAGTAACGTTTATTCGGATTTTTTAAATTTAGTTAGTAGTTAGCAGTTTTTAAGTTTTTGGGTCAAAGTTATAATATTACTACTTTTAACTTGGTGAGGTAGTCAGTATTTCGTAATGGTTATTCGGTTTTATTATATTTTGAGCAATCTGTTAAGACTTCATACCCTTTAAGCAACTAAAAGTTAAAAGTTATGTAACAAATTTTTATAAGTGGTATTCGGTTTTTAAATGTGGTTATTCGGTTTTTTTTTAATAAACGTTAGATCTGCGTTAGTAATATATATTTGAATTTTTATTTTTTTTTTTTTTTTGTGTGTACATTAACTGTTACTTTTCTGCAACATTACCTTTCCTGGAATTTATGTACGGCACATGGTTTCTAATACGTTTTTTCTTAAACTTAAACTACTTAAATAACTTGCATCTTTGCTTTTCAGCGAGCTGAATTCCGCCTACGCCCTTGAACCTGTGCAGTTGTTTGTAAACGACAACATGTGTACTTACGCATACCCTTAAACCTTGCAACGCTCGAACCTACATGCGTTCGCAGGCAAACAACAAGAACACCAGCAAAACGAAAAAGGTAAGCAACAACAAAATTTTCTATGTTATGCCTACGAGCGCAAATTCTCAATTCTCACAGCTACTTTTGTCCTTTTGCGCTTTGACAGCTTTTTACAGCAAGCCGACAAAGCATGTTAACTAACTAAATGCACTCGCTCATAGACAAACAAGCATACATATATGAGTGTGTTTGCCTGCCGCTATGTGCCAGAAATGCATTTTTAAGCCTATCTGCATATATATGTATATATTAGTGTGTGTGTGTTTATGTTTGCCAAGTTGTGCCTTGTCCTCCATGTCAGAGGGCACTTATGATAAATGCAATGACTGCTACAAACGCTCGCTCACAGCATACACTCCACTACAACTGATCTTCAAACATCAACTTGCGCCGCTTCGCTCTCCTTCTCCATATGCGCTCTGCTTCTACCGCTGACTTTCCCTAGCATTTGAAGGTTTTGCTGTCTACCTTTGTTGTTATTGTTGCTGTGAAAATGGGCAATTATGTGGAACTGCCTGCCTGCCTGCCTTCCTGCCGTTGCGAGATCAAGTGCGTGCACACATATGCATATGTGAATATGTGTGTGTGTGCGCTGTATATGAGATACTCATCTGTAGGCTTAGTCATGTTCATTGCTGCTGCAGATTTCTCGTTTCCATTACTATGTTTGTATGCGTGTGTGTTCGTGACACAAAAGTGTGTGCGCATACGGAAAAACACTGGTGAAACGTTTTGCTTGTTTGCATTTATGACTTGAAATTTGCTATGCGAATTTGTGCCGACTGTAATTAAGATTTTATAGTCCGGCAGAAAGCGAAGTGGGTTGGCCTTAACTAGCAGTATAGCAGAATGACAGAATGCCAGTGTGTAGTGCAGGTCTTTAGGTCGCATGCGAGTGAGTGCGTCAAATGTTTTGGAAATGCCGGTGAGATTAGCAGGCCTACATATATACACACATAAATATGTTAGGTATATATATACGTACATAACTCTGTACCTGTGTGGGTGCAGCACTTGAGCGCCTTAGGTAGCAGCATGCCTTTTAGTTTCATATTTTTAGCAAATTTTGCTTTGCACTTTTGCATATTTTAATTAAATTCATGGAAACTGCGTTACCAGCTCTAGTTTATTGCTTTATAAATTATATTAAAAAAGAAATAAAATAAATATGCAAAAGTGAAATTTGTTTAGCATATCATATATGGCCATGTAGGCGGTTTTCATGGCTGGTTAACGTTACTGTGCATGTAGTTAATTTATTTGATAAACAAAGCAGAATTTGTTTTGCCAAATAGAATTTTTGGCAGCAAAATTGTTATGGAAATATATATTTCACCTAAAATGCAAAATAACGTAACTTCACTTTCATAAGCTTACAGGCGAAGGAAAAGGATATAATAAAAACCACTCAAATGGAAACAAAATTTTAGTTTTGGTTATAAAGTGGTTATTATTGGTTATTTATTGGTTATTATATTGGTTAATATATTTGTTACCACGCACTTCTATTGAAAGAAATTTTGAGTTTTTGTTATAAAATGATTATTGGTTAACATACACTCATATTCAAGTTGTGAAATGGTTATATATTGAAAAAATTTGAGTTTTGTTTATATACTTTGTTTTTATGGTTCTACGGGCTAAACTCATCTTTTTGAGTCTTGTTATATAAGCAAATCATTTTCTATAGTTCCCGGTGCTCACAATGGTAACAAATCCTCTTTAGTAGAGCTGATAGCTTAAGTCTTTCGGCTGGCTTCAGCCGACTGTCCTGAGTTTGTGGGAATATACCAAGCAAAGTTGTTGATAGGTTAGGCGAATAAAATGAAACGACCACTAATTAAAAGTTTTAGAAGTGACAGTTTACCCCACCAAAAATGCTGCATAGAAAGAAATATAGATAAGCTAACACCAATGAGTATCCTCAAACAAGTATCAGCTTTCGGAAAGACCTCAAGGCCTTTGTTAGTTTCCAGAGCTCGAATGCTCTGAAGTTTTAATCCATTATACGTTCATCCGTAAACACCTGGCATCCTTTTAAGGCTTTTATTGTGCGTTTCTTCTTCTGATCTCTCCTTTTTATTGAAGCAGCTGTCCAAATCTCAAATCTCTTATAATTTTTTCTATAAATCCTTGTTATTTTCATTTCACTATAAAACCCATGTGCATCGCAAATCATAGCAACCCGTGAAATATTTCATTTATTTTCCATTTGCACATATTCCAAGCTTTCGCAATCTACGCAGCTACATTTCAGCAAATTATTTTCCCCAAATTCCACATCAATCCGTTCGATTTAGCGCGAATTTCTCAAAAGTCTTACGCTGTACTTCTACCCCCAATGAAAAAGTGGCAGAAAAAATTCGTTTAGCAACAGAGATATTCGTGTATCTGCTTGCAGTGCCAGCAATTTAGCGCATTACGTTTCGTTTTGTCGATATTATTCCCTGGTTGTCACTTACATTTCCGCTTTCAACGATATATTAGCCTTCGGAGAATTGCCGGCGCACGCGCTACAAGAGCTAGTGTCTCACATTACTCATACGCACTGCTGTGCTGACGCGGTTGTGTTGCGCATAGCATAAGACACTCATTGATGTTTCGTTAACTTTTAGCAATGGCTTAAATCTTATTAAATGAAAGTGCAGAATGTTACTCATACGCCCAGATGTACTTACAAAAATCTTGCTTTTTCAGTGTTTTGTTTCGTTTTTCCTTCGGAGCACAATGTAAAGTTTAGGGTTTAATAAAATGTAGTGAGTGCATACAATGTAGCTTGTTATTTTCATTGAAGGTTTCATAAATATATACTTCACTTATACTAATTATGTATGTACATACATATGTATGTATGTATATAAATTGCATAAGAGTATTAAAATAAATTTTTCAGTTACAAAAATGCTTTTTCTTCTTGTAGGAAGTTAAAAATTTTGAAGTTTTGCATGTGCGCCTTATATAGTTTATACTTCTAGCTGTTTTTAAATTATTTTAATATAA
>NW_017537234.1:1530569-1544093 GCF_001853355.1 Bactrocera latifrons | reverse complement strand
ATTTTCTTTATTTGACAGCAAAAAATTATAGGTAAATATATGTATATATATTTCCACTTATAAGCTTTTATTTAATTAGTTATGGTATGTTTAAAATAGTTAGTTATTCTTCAGTTAGTTTAGGGTAAATTGGTTGAGCATAAGTTAGGTTAGGGTTGTCTGGTGTACTGTATATTACAATAGTATCAGAATAGTTGATCCCACTTAAACCCCTTAAACCATTTTGATGAGACTAAAATATTTCGCATCTGATTTGGTCCCTCCTCAACTTGACATCGAAAAAGCCTATTCTTCGTAAAAATTTTCTATTTTTTCAAAAGAATTCGCGTATTTAAATTTCTTTTTTGTAGTTCGCAGCTGGGTAAAATTCATATCGGGAGAGCTCAAACATATCGTATTTGAGACCTTATTCAATATATTTGAATATATTTCGACCTTTACTTGTTATGGATTCCGCGTTGTCTGATACCTACTCTTTTGGGAAATTTCAGGTTAACTCATCTTACTCTCATACTTAAGGCTGCCTTCCTAACAGCTCTCTCAAAAAAGGTGTTTCGAAGTTTTATAACAATATCGTCCATTTACTCAAGTAGTTTTTGTTAGACTGACTAATTTATCATAACTGCCGGGCATAAAATGGAGTTTCCTACAGCATATTGAAAATTTCCGGTCCAAACAACAGGACTTAATAATTTTTGTATAATCTAACTACTAAATATCCACATAAATACTATTTAAAACCAAAATATACTAAATGAACAAGATATCTCCAGTTTTGTTAAAAGCAAAAGCAAAACAAATGTATTTATTAAAAATACCATATTTTAGCTGGATCGTAACCAATTGTTCGGTAGTACTAAATATGAAATCTCATCGAAAAATCAATTGACAAAACACCCACGCAGTTTTATGCGAACCATCTGAGACTATTTAAAACATGACTGAATTCCGAAAGATATTCTTTAATCAAAAGTTCCCCAGTTTTACTTGATATAAGTATAGAAATCCATATTTACTTAATCTGAAGATCTATTCTCAATAACGATTAGAAATTAGAAAGTTTCATTCTCTCAATATTTAAGGTTTTGTGATGCCTGTCCGTTCCAAGATCCTCCGTTTTCTCTATGCAGCAAATGGCTTCTGCTACAGTGGTTTCTCTTCAGACAATCTTCCCGTGAAAAACACTCTGTGATCGATAGAAGCTCCTATTAAGAGTGAATTTAGCATAACCGTCAAACGATTTCTTGGGTGAATACATATTTATTTAAATATTTTTACATAGAAGTTTGAAGAAGAAGATAGAAATAAAGTTAATTTTTTTTTTTTTTTTTTTTGTCAGCAAATGTCATGTAAATTCATGTCATGAGGCTCACAAGTCTTAAAAACAAATAAAAAAAGTCAAGTAAACAACAAGTGTCAATGAAGCACAAAAGTAGGAAAATTTCAAATCCGAAAAGCAAAACAAACGAAGTACCAAATACAAAACAAAAAAAAAACAAAACAAATAAAAAAGGAGGCGAGTAATTCAAGCTGACAAAGTGCCGACGAATGGCAACGCTAGTCAAGTGCCAGGTAGAAGAAGCGACAAGAAGCAATGAAAGATTGCAAACTTACCTGCAGTGTGAGCACTTGATTGGTGCGTCCAAATGTCAGTCAGCAGGTGAGAGGTAGGAAGCAGCTGGACATGCAGTGAATTGCCCTGACAGGACAAACAGTGCATTTGTTTGTGGTGTGTTGACGAAGACACAATTCGCTGTTGCACCGCCTCTATTTGTCAGCCACTTCGCATTTTTTTTTTTTTCTAAGTACCGTAAATCGCAGGTATTTTCTCTATGCCGTAAATCGTGAGCGTGTGTAGTAACTTGTCAAGCAAACACAAGTCTTTTAGCGTACACAATGAACTTTGAAATGAGCAATGTGAGAGCAAACAAACGACGAAGAGTGGCGAGGAGATGATACACCGAAGTGCTATGAAGATAGATAGTGAGTTGTTGAGTAGTGGTATTGCTGAACAGGCGAAAAATTACCTTAAGGGGATTCTTAGAATAGCTCGATCCTTTTATAGAAGGGATTACTACAACATAATTTAACAAATTGCTTGTTTAGTTGGCTGCTTCAATGTTCCCAACCTAACTTCCTAGTTTCATTACTAGCGAGTGAGGATATCGAAAAGGTGTGTAGTCAAAGAGGTTCGACCAGGCCATAGGTGGACAAGTAAATAAGCTAAATTGATGTACCGCATCAGTCTAAAAGCCTCATGACAAACAAATTCAATTTGTGTTTTCTCTTCCCTGAATCAGGTTAATCTGGTAAGCCAATAAGCCACTTACAGACCAGTTTTGTTGCGATACCAGATGGAGTGCCATTGCTAGGTCCATGAGGAGTAGTCATCCTTTAAAATGCCCGCGCTTCGCGCGCATTTTAACATACTTCGCGGCCCTAGTTTCGATACCTCCTTAAGTTTATACCGTGGAGGCCACAGATACTTACAGCGCAGTCTTGCAAATTCGGAACAAGTGCACATGATATGCTCCATAGTTTCCCTGGTGCCTTGCTTTAGACATTTCCTGCAGTCTTCTCGATCTGTCACCCTCATTCTGCGGGCATGTTTCGTCCTTAGCTGTGTTAACAACATTGCGCCAGTGGTTTCTTTTCGGAGTGGAGAATATCCTCTTGATATGCTTCCACCGGTGGATATCGGGTTCCACGCTTTCAAAACTGGCGTCTTTTATTCCCTACGGAGCCGACAAAGCCGTATATGTCGTATATGTCGGGAAGTATTTGCGAGGAATGGTGCCGATTACGACCGACTGTCGTGAGAACGGGCCAGACTGCGGTTCGGCTGACTCATCGGATTTCTCTTTGTCCATTCCTCCGCATATAATACCATAGGAGGGCAACAACAGCTACCCTCAACTGGCCGACCGACCGTCTGCTTCAGTTCGAAATCAAAAAACTTACCGCAAATATTTCCCAGCTTTACATACTTCACAATTTTATTTTTCTTTTAACTCACTGTAATTGTCTTCCTCACATTTGTTCACCACTTCTTTGGCAAGTTCTTCTCTGCTTTAAGTTTATTTGAGTTTAGTTCAAAGTGTAAGCGGGCTTAAGCTATCGCTGCTGCACGGTTATTGGTGGAGCCAATGGTAAGCTACTGGGGCTGCTGGAAAGCTCATATATGTTTGCACTGTAATTTTATTGTTTTTGAAAGTTACTCGAAAGCACATATTGGCTAGTGGAAAATGGTAAAAGTTTCAAATTGGCCATAAATGGAAAGTCATTTCGAACTTCACGTGGCTATGCATATATACATGCATGATGACTGGTGCAAATATTATTATTTGGTTTTGAACTCTTCTAATAAATATTCATATTCCTAAAATATTGGCATTTTTTGCGCTTAGAGATTTCTTGGCCTGTTAAGGTGGGTTTCAGTTGGGTTATAAGAGGATAAAATTGAATTATCATGGCTAATGTGATGACAAACTCCTCTTTTACTTGCTAATATCCGCAGGTCAGAAACCACAAGAAAAACGAACTTACAGGCTACTAAACATCTTTCAGTAAACGGCATTTAAGTACTCAGACCAATTGAGTACCAGTTGTTACACTCTATTCGATTCTTGGTTTATGTATTGTCAATCAGTATTTAAGGCTACTTGTATTCTCTATCTAGACTTACCTTTCGTACTTCGTTTTTAGAATATGCTGATAAATGCTTAAACTTCACGAATGAACAATTACTCCTCTTTCTTGGCTCCATAGAAAGGTCTACGACTTCGCCAATGGTCATTGATCTGATAACACTAAAAGAGTATTACTTTAGTTATAAGTTCTGATTTCGCTAAAGCGCTATTGAACTCTGGTTGCGTCACTTAGCTGCACTAAAAAGAGGACTCCAAGTTTTTAATGAATATTGCTCTCGGACTCAAGTGGAGCAATATTAGGTGCATGGCAACATTTTTAGCATCAATGATTCTTTGTCCTCGCAATTTTAGAAGGGTCTCTGACATCGCTAAAGGATTATGACTTCTTCTGCTTTATTAGCGTGGACCCCGCCGACTTTACAACATGGCGCCATTGCTTTTTCCCTTTCCCCGTTTGGCGCCAATTGGTCTTTCCAACGGAGTAGAGGTCTTCCTCTGCTTCCCCGGCAGGTTTCGCGTCGAATACTTTCAAAGCTGGAATGTTTCCGTCCATACGTACGACATAACCTAGCCAGCGTAGCCGCTGTCTTTTAATACGCTGAAGTATGTGACCTCATCGTTCCATCAACTGATGCCAATGCGCAAAGGACCCTAAATCTTGCGCAGAACCTTTTTCTCGAAAACTGTTTACGCCGACTCATCAATTGTCATCACTTGTAGAATTCGGTCTTTGTTCGTCGAAAGAGGACTTTACTTCTCAATTGGCTACTTAGTCCGAAGAACGCTGGGGAGGGGTGTTATGCCTTCTCATTTTAGCTCGCCGTGGTCTAAGACCGGAAGTCGTGAGCTACCTGACACAAATGTAAAAGAATCGTTTCTGTCCACTCCCAAGTGAATGGCGCTCAGAGAACTTTGGTCACTTGAGTGAACTTTTTCACACGACCCTATTCTTTAAATCCTAAATGTGGATTAGTGGTGCGAAACATAGCCTATGCCTTTTTTTGGCTATCCAGAGGATAGGGGCCTAAGACCGGAAGTCGTGAGCTGCCTGAGTTATGTATAAAATAATCCTTTCTGGGCAGTCCAAAGTTAACGGCGCTCGGAGAATTTTCCTCATCATAAAAATGGACTACGTAAACTTTAAAGAATAACAGGCGTAGGACTTTGGGATTTAAATATCTCTGGTATGACTGACTTTAAGCGCTTACAAATAACATGAGCTGGAATCACGTCTATGTCTATGTCAAGAGATATATAGTTCCTTGGTTACTTGACTCATTGCCTTCCAACTTGTCGCGCTTCGAATTCAAAGAAACGTTTACTTTATTCTCCTTACTGCTTCTTATTTTCCGTGTTTTCACTTTCTCAACGTTACCGTTTTTTTTTTACATATCTAGTGTTTGCAATTTAACTGTATACCTCAATATGCAAAACTATGCGCTATAATTCCTCATTGAAAATACCGCAAAGTTTGCACATAAAATATGAATAATTATTGCAAAACTAGTTCAACAATTGGCACAGTTTCTCTTTTTTGCACAACTGAAAACTTATGCCTCATTCAAGCGAAAATATGCAAGAAAATGAATTTTTGGCTAAGACTTCACAGCCGAGGCGCACAGTACTCATTTGAGCAGTGTCTACAATGGAACTTTCGTTCAAAAGCTGGCAAGTGAGTGTGTGTGCGCTTAGCAAAAGTCTTCGAAAAGTTCGCTTATTGAAGTATTCGGTCTATTCATTGCAATAATTTCGGTGACAATTATTGTATTATTATCCTTTCGTACCGTTTCTACTGCGTCAGCGTCTTTTTGCTTGCTTGTCGCGCACCCCTTTTTCTTTTTTGTGCTTCTCTTGGCTTTTGTGCGCGCGCTTTTGCTCGATTGGCATATGCTTGACATGAAATAATTATGAATTATAGCTTTTGTTGGGCGCACATATTTCATGCATTTTCTCATAAATTCTCTGGTTGGTGTGAGAAGAGACTTGGCTGAGGAAAAGCTTGTGCAAGTTCTCAACAAAAAATAAATGATTTGTTAATATGGTATACGGAAAATGTGGTACATTTCGAGAACAATTGCTATGGAAATAATTGAAGTCAAATAAATGTGAACTAAGGCATACATAAGAGGAAAAAAGCTGCGAGAGAAAAGTTTCGTCCAATCCATTTCGATTTTTGCAGCAGAACGGCCAAAACTTCTAGATATATGTTAAAAATTTTAAACAAAAGAAGAGCATGAAGAAAAGCAGAAAATTTTTCATAAATTATGACCGTCAAAATGTATGGCAGCTTAGCAGATAACATCAGGCCCAAATTGGGCATTAAATGACGTACAATTAGCGAAATAATCCGCTGGCGGAGCTTTGGGACGTATAACGAAAATATTTAATTGGGTCAGTAGCTCCAACTACATTTCTGCTCTGAAATTTTCCAATTAATATAAGCTTATAATAGACTCGTTACATGAGCAGAATCTCTAGGTCGAACTTCATGTAACCGAAGATGCAATCGTTTTGTTGGAGTATGTATGATGGCGTAGTTTGAAATCTCGGTATGGAGAGAACGGTGAGGAAAGTTATGGAATTACATCTAAATACCGATCGAGCTAAATTAAGTGACAGGGATAGCACGAGGAAATACAAGTAATTCATCATCCCCGTACAGTTATATGGTGCTGAGACTTGGACAATGACAACATCTGATGAGTCGGCGTTACGAGTTTGCGAGAGGAAGGTTCTGCGGAAGATTTATGCTCCTTCGCGCATTAGCAACGGTGAATGTCGCAATCAACGGAACGATGAACTGTACGAGATATTCTAGAACAAGACCTCCACACCTTTGGAAAGACCAGATGGAGAAGTACCTGGCTAGAAGTAGATATGGCAATAAAGATAAACATAGAAGAACGAATGGATATCCTTAAAAGGTTAAAGAGAAAAATAGAGATTAAGTGGAGACTGATGAAGTGAACGGAACAACGGTTTGTAATAGAAACAAAAGTTAGTGTCAGAAGGAAGATAAAAATGGACGGAAGAGGAAAGAGATTGAAGAAGAAGTTTGAGATTGATTAAAGTCCAAAATTGTGGTGTCTTTCAATACAAGGGCTCGTCTTCTCTAAAACACAACAATTTTTAAATCGATTTATGCGTCTCAACTTCCCATGTAGGCTCTGAGCTCGTGTGAAACATTAGCCTCACCTTAATTTATGAACCCTTTGCTTCATACATACAGTTTACCACAATCTAAAGCTTATAGATGATTTGAGTGGGAATTTTGCCCTCAAATATTAATCTACCAAATAGTCCTTAACTGATTCGGTCAAGAACCTTGCTTCAACTGACTGTGTGCTAACATTGGCAGACACACAAAGTCCCATAGACATTTTTTACTGCATTAAACTCACACTCCAACATAAACATTTCGTTTCATTTGTTGAAGAACTCGAGCTATTTACGACAATTCCACTCAGACATTCGCACGTCTAGTGTCAATGTGGCCGTAAAGCTACAAGAAAGTACAAAATGGTAGTGGCAGTAACTTTAAGAGCAGGCAGGGTTGTGTGGTCGAGATGAAATGGACCTCAGTTTAAGCAGCCAACTGTGAGGGCAAGCCGTAAAGCAATTTAATAGTTGGCGCTTGTTGAAAATTATTGTGTCAATGAATGTGTGATAAAAGCGGAAACTGCTGCCGAGTCAGTAAAGCTGGACGTCCCGTAGGCGAGTGAGTGAGTGAGTGAGTGAGTAAGAAATCATAGCTGACACAAGGCGTTGCTTGGTGTGGGTAAAGTAAATAAAATAAATATTTCCTTTAAAGTGACACCCTGCTGGGTGGCTCACACCCTCACTCGTTCCACCGCCGCTTGCAACTGGTCAAAGTAAATTGCTGAGTGCTCCGGTTTATGACCTCAGTGCGCTGCGACGGTAACCTTTGACCAGCCTAGTTGTTAAGCAAACGAAAATTTTACAATTTAATGGCAATTTTATGCACTTTTGCATGCAAAATGAGCGTAAGGTTTCCAGCATACACAGTGTACTCGCACTAATGAAAATATCGTAATGTGTGTACTGGTACTGGGCGGCTTGGCAGCTCTGAGGTTGACATAAACATTTGTAAGACTATGTTATTTACTTGTTAGCCATCAGGGCTGTCATTGTATAATGTGGGAATGTTGGGCGTGAGTGGATATTACTGCTACGTAATTACTTAGCACTCCACTTAGTTCTAGTGGACTGTGTGGGATAGTTGTCGTGCTTCGGAAAGCTTGCTACTTCTACAAGCTGCCTAAAAGGCAGATGTTGTTTAAATTATTGATTTGATAAGACTTAAGGAAGTAAGGAATAGTTTAGGCTTCAGATGTATTCAGCTTCTGAGACCAAGCAGTTTCGAAGAACTGAACCGCAATAAGCTGTAAAGGAATCTTGGAAGTATTCACAAAAAATTTGATATGAAAGGACTTAGATAGGTGTGAAAGCTCAAGGGGTGTTGACATTTAGCCCAATCCATTGCTTCTTCTTCTTCAGTTATAGCCGACTTTACAAAAGCGGCTGAATAGCGGCTTTATGCTGAATCTTTCAGTTATTTCGCTGTCTATGCCTCTGCACCATATAGCAGAACGGGGATGATGAATGACTTCTAGAGTTTGATCTTTGCTCGCCTTCATTGCTCACTTCATTAATTATGAAGAATTCAACCCAATCTAACTAGTACGGCTGACTTGCGAAAAATCTTCGGAGCCATGCCTGTGAAGCTAGCGTCTTGATGTGATCAAAGTCTTTGGTACTTTGAACTGAGGTTAGCAGTTTTACGCTATTTAATCCAAACCAAGAGGACCATATTACAGCTATGTGAGAGTTATAGACTGTCGTTTAGTTAGTCTCCGATTTTCATGTACCGGCTTTTGATTTTACTTTGAGTAGAAGGGCTTACAGGAAACTAAGATTCGCTGGCAAATTAAACGCTGTTACAACCCCCGAAGTGATCTAGTGACTGCTGCATACTAAAATTATGGAGGGAACCTTCTCCAACCAGTTGAATGGCAGTGAAAGCCCCAATCGATGACGATGGAGCAGACGTTTCATTGCCCGATCATGAAGAAGTTCGAATAGCAATTACTCGTCTGAAGAACAACAAAGCGGCGGGAGCCAATAGATTGCCGATCGAGCTATACAAACACGGCGGCGAAGAACTGATAAAGAGCATGCATCAGCTTCTTTGTAAACTAAGGACGTTATGTAACTCTCAGGGTTATAGCAGCGGTGTCCGGCATTCTTTGTTTGAAGGATTGACTATTTGTTAGCCGGCTTTTCGGACTTTTTTATTTACTATTTGTTTTCTTTAAACGCTGAAAATCAAATCTACTTTCCCTAATTTAATAACACAAATAATTAAGCATAAAAGCTCTTAGCACTTCCTCTTCCTACAGCGCTCGTAATCCTACACGGCTAACTGCCACCAACTAAATTATTGTGTAAATTTTCGTTGCAAAGCTTAATAGCCAATTGCCATTTGAAGTGATTTGTGTGTGTGTGCATGCATTAAAAGTAATTGATTTTCTTAACCTTAAGCACAATATCAATAACAATTATTAGCCTTGCCTACACTTTATTTCCTTCTGCAAATTGCCGTTGCCTTTCACGTCTGATGGCAATCAATAAATTTTCGCAGTAATCTGGCCTTAAAGGCGTTTTACTTTATATGAGCGATAAGCCTGCGATGAGAAATAAGTAATAACGCAATTCTTTAGTGTCTCGTAGGAGCTTTGTAAAAGCTCTTAGTCGCTTTGGCCCTCTCCTTATGGATGTTGTTCGTTTTGGTGCGCGTATGTTTGTATTGAAAATTGAATTTTGCGGCTTTAGGCTCAAGTGAAATTGTAGCGTGTGCAAAAAGAAAACAAAAACATTGTTTTCATATTTTTTAGCAGAAATAAATTTTGAGGCATTTTCTGGTATTTTGTGCCTTATCTTATTGTTAAGTACTTGTATATATCAATTGTTGTGAAGTACCAATTAATTTATTTTAGACAGGTGTAGGAAGAGATAATATTTTCCGGCATTATATTAGATATTTTCGAGGGATTATATACAATTAATTATAAAAAGTCTTATGATCAAATAAGGTTATGCTAACAATATTATTGTTTCAATTGTAGTGAAAATTGCGCATTGTAGTTTTAGCTTTACTTAAGTACTAAAAATATATTTTCTGCATAAATCGTTACATTATAGTCTTTAAGTACTCAAAATTGGGAGGTGGAATAATTCTTAGTTGACAATTTTAGTACTAAATATTGTTCTAATTGGGTACTAAAAATCAACAAAAAATAGTACTAAAAATTATAAATGGACAAATAACATAATTTAGTCTAAAAAGTCCAAAAAAGCTAATTACATATTTGTGCGATACATAACTTTTGCTTAGTTTCAACTTTTTAGTACTACAAATTTTTAGTACTTCATTTAAAATTATTGTACGTGTTTTTTCTTAAATTTAAATAATAATGCAAATTAATTTAAAATGTTTTTAATAAAATATTTTTAATATATTAAAATACCAACAAAAGTGATAACTTATTTTTAGAACAAAAAGTACTTTAGTACTAAAATTTCTGTTAACAATTAATACTAAAAAATATTAAATTTTCGTACTTCGAAACTTTTAAGTGAACGTTTACAAGACTTCAATAAGTTTAGTACTACATTTTTTGGTCTTCCTTTCTTTTTGCATTAGAATATATTGGGAAATATTTTCAGTACTGTGTTTTATTAAACTGCTGAGGCTTAAGTTGTCATAGTATGATACTCGTACTAGAATACTGATACAAATTAATAAAAATTATTTATAAAAATTTTATATTAAATAAATTTGAGGCTATTACAAGTTATAGTAATTTATTTAGTACTAGATTATGTTGATACTTCTACGAACACAGGCGCGCTGGAATTAATTGAAAAATATATATTTTTTAGTTTATAAAAATGTAGTACAAAATAAATTTTAGTACTCTAGTAACTGATTTAGTACAAAATTGTTTTTGTACTCATAAGATAATATACACACTGAAAAATATTGAAGAATATATATCTTTTAATTTAGAAAATTTAAGTATAAAATAAATTTTAGTACTCTTAACATATTACAGTAATTAATTTAGTACTAAATTATTCTGATCCTTTTGGGCAATAAACGAACTGGAAATTATTGCAAAATATTGATAAATAAATATTCTCTTTTAATTTAGTACCTAATAAATTTTAGTACTTTTTCCAAATTACAGATTTAGTACTTAATTAATTGGATACTATTAGGATCTCATACATATTGGAAAATATTAAAAAATATATATCTTTTAATGAAAAAAAAAATTTTGTACACAATAAATTTTAGTACTCTTAATAAATTATAGTAAATAATTTGGCACTAAATTATTTGATAAGATTAAATAAATGTTTGTATTATTCTAATGAAACCTTTGAATACACATAGGAATTGTTTTTATCTAAAGTATTTCCATTTTATTCTTAATAAATACATTAAGTTCTTGTACTAAAAATTTACTTTACAGTTTAAAAAACTATTACTAATACTGAAAAAGGTTTTTTTCTATAAATAATTTTCAATGTTAGCACTTATTTTATTACAGTAAGCAATATTTTGAAACCTGAATAGTGTACTAAAAAAGTTCATTAAAATATTTATGAATAAAATTTGTAAAATAAATTTTAGTACTAAAAATTAGAACTGAATAATTTACTGATCATTTTTGTTAAAAAAAACACGTAATAAATTTTAGTACTAAAAATTAGAACTGAACAATTAGTACTTTAGTATTACGTATTATTCAGTTCTAATTTTTAGTACTAAAATTTATTACGTGTTTTTTTAACAAAAACTGAATTTATTTTACAAATTTTTGTTCATAAATCATTTTTGTTAAAAAAAAACACGTAATAAATTTAAGTACTAAAAATTATTCAGTTCTAATTATTCAGTTCTAATTTTTAGTACTAAAATTTATTACTATTATTATTCAGTTCTAATTTTTAGTACTGAAATTTATTACGTGTTTTTTTTAACAAAAATGATCAGTACTAAAATTTATTTTACAAATTTTGTTCATAAATATTTTACTTTTAAAAAGTTTAGTACTACTTTAAAAATTATTTCAAGCTTTTTTAGAAGGCAAGTTAAGAAATCTTTTGAAAAACAACTAGGACTCTAGATAATATATTTCACTTTATATATATGTATTTTTATTCAAAGTGTTTCCATTTTATTTCTAAGTTCTAGTACTAAAAGTTTAATTTATTTTTTAAAATTTTAGTACTAATAATTAATGCAATAAATTTTAAAAAAGTCCCATAAAAGTAGACATTTTTTAATAGTAAGCAATATACAAAAAGTTACATAGTGTACTAAAATAATTCAGTTAGCTAAAAGTGCGAATATTTAGTACAAAAAAATGTAGTACTATTTTTTTTACCAAATTGAAAGTGCAGAAAAGTGATGTTAAT
The DNA here is from genome assembly GCF_001853355.1 of Bactrocera latifrons. Classification (NCBI taxonomy): domain Eukaryota; kingdom Metazoa; phylum Arthropoda; class Insecta; order Diptera; family Tephritidae; genus Bactrocera; species Bactrocera latifrons. The sequence continues at coordinate 1,531,935 of NW_017537234.1, read as the reverse complement.
ATTATTTATTTACAAATTTAAATTAATTAGTTAATTTTAGAATTATAGAATTTTTTAGCACAGAAAAAATTTTTGTACTTTTTTTTAACAAATTTTAAAGTGCAGAAAAAAATTTTAATACTATTTTTTACAAATTCGAAAGTATTTTATAAATCAAATATTGTTAAAAAACATTTCATATTATCTCATAATTCAAATATTGCTAGAAATTATATAAGAAGAAACTAGGAAGCACATCTGCTAACCGTAGATAATATTATATATTCGGCAACATGTGGGTTAACCTCACTTTTTGTGCTCTAAAAGGAATTTTGATCCAAGAGTGCTCAGCATTTGATGGCATATCCGTCAACTCTTAAATATTTAATTTAAATGTCATACGAAATTGGCGCACACAACCAACAACGGTTATTTCAATAAAAATATAAAAATTTTCAGTCGTCAAAAACACACATTCACATACATATATATATTTGTATATGCAGGCTTATAAAAGCACTGGACTGACGTGCACTCCATAACCAATTCACAATCTTAAGCGCTCGCCTCCAGCTACCGGCTGAGTAAATCCTTTTTCCCTTTCGATTGTGTTCGAGTGCGCTTTTGTTTCTTGTTGTATACTTTTGGGCGTTTGCTATTGCGCCTTTGAGCGATCGCATATCGAAATGTGACAAGAAGATTAAATTTTTCGCTGTCTTAACTGCACAGAAATGCTCGATGCGTGAGCACGTGTGGGTGTTGGTGTGTTTGTGCACGTCAAAAGTTGACAACACAAACAATATTAAATTGCAACAACAATTACGAGTTGCGCAAATATTTACAACAAGCAAGCAATAATACAATATGAAACAGCCGTTGAATCAGCCGACCGGCCGAGCGACCTACGCACTGACTGACTGTGCGTGTGCGCATCTAACGGGTGTGTGGACCGTTTGGAGTATGGGCATATTAGTGATTGGGTGCAAGTGACAGTTGACAGACGTCCACAATTGTTGGGCTCCTTATCAAAAATGTTTGATTTTAATATTGGCGGTAAAGTCGACAGTATATCAAGTCGGCGGTTAATGGCATCGAGAGAATGACTGGCTGTCGATGTGTATATACATATGTATGTATATGTATTCATTGATTATTGAAAATATGTGCGGGTAGACCTTTTTCTGTGTTATAAATAACAAATAACTAAAAAGCTGACATGCGTTCACATTTTATGACTTATCAGTGCGATAAGAATTGGTATGCGATATTTAAAAAAACAAAAATTTAATAAAAAAATTACAAAACATTTAATTATTGAAATCGACAACCCATACGAAATATTACCCATAAATGTAACTATATTTTTTTTTTTTCATTTTTAAATATT
>NW_017537234.1:1513599-1530253 GCF_001853355.1 Bactrocera latifrons | reverse complement strand
AATTTGAAGATATAATTTTAAAAATGAATTTAATTTTTTGAAATTATATAAAACTTGTTTTCAACAAAATACATTTTTGTTATAATTTATAAAAATATCTACTTTGAAAATTATGATTTCTCAAATTAAAAAAAATTTAAAACAAAAAGAAAAAAACATGTCTCCAACAAAATAAATTTTTGTTAAAGTATGAAAAAATATCTATCTTTAAATTTATAAAATTTCTAATTAAAAAAAAATAAACGAAACGAAACGAAAAAAAATGAAAACAGATTTTTAACAAAATAAATTTTGCTAAAATCTAAAAATTAATTTGGTTATTTTCAAAGTTTATATTTTCTAATTGCTTTCAAACCAAAGGAACTTGCGTTGAATATTTAGAAAATTTAAGAAATATGTTCTTCAAAAATAAAATAAGGGGCTATTCGAGTCCAGAAATTTTCAAAATTAAAATTATTTTCGGAGATAGTATATGTACATACATACATACATATGTATTCTGGTAGTGAAACTTTTTTCGTTTTTTCGAAATTGTCGTTTTCAAAACAATACCCTCGATTACTGAAGCTCTACCGATTTATCTGAAAATTTTAGAAAGTCTTCTTTATAGACTTGTCTATGTCTGAAACTAATAACCTTCTACTATTTTAAAAACTTCGAAAGAGTTTAAACAAGCATTACAAAGAAAAATAATGTACGAAATTGTGTTTTTTCAGGCGGTTGCCATTTCGTGAAAACAAAAATTTCAAACTTTTACGTAGAACCAGACTTTATTACAGTTAGTCTTATCAGCTACCAATCTTTGAAATTTTGGACTTTTTGCTTTACTGCATTCTTGTAATTTAAGGAAAAAATTTTTGCTGAAATTTTGAAACTTAAATTGAGACTATGGAAGCTTTGTACTACGGAAAGTTAGCTTCAAAATAGATCCTAAGAGTAAAAGGTAAGTAAAAAATTAACATAATTTGTTGGGCAAAAATTAAATCTTGCTTATAAAAATAGTTCAGCACTTTTATTACTCCCAAATATATTTTCGGTAAGTCGGTGTCAAACTGCATTCGATCTAAAATGAATCACACAGTTCGACCAGTCTGCATTTAATGATGCTATGCTGTAGAGGGTGTTCCGGCATCGTAAACAGTTGCCTACTATTCAAGAGTTAGCTCAAAGCTAACATATTCTTATTTCCGAACATTTATTAAGTGCATAGAGCCCTTTGTGCATGCTTCCGCTGGTTTAAGCTTTAACCTCTCCTTTCAAAAAATAAATATCGAAGCAAATCTAATCCAAAAGCAATTTTAAATTATGGTGAACGTTTTTTGCTCTGACCAGTTACATATTTTGTAGCATTTTAATTACATTACAATATTCAGTTCAAATAAACAACACATCAGAGTTTTGTTGTATTCCAAACTCGCTTATCTGTATATGTATGTATATTTTTGCTTTGCATTTTGAGATTGGAAATGCTCTGGAAACCATTTGGATTAACTGTACATTTCATGCGCTCGCCAACTTGCTTATACGTACACTTGCTGCCCCCTATATAGAGATAAGCATGTTTAGAAAATATTCGTACCTAAATATATGAAACATTTGCGTGCATAAAAATTGCATAGGTTTGCAATATCTAAAAAAAACTTACTCAAACTTCACTCAGAATAAGGAATATGAGGCACCAATAGACGTTGCTTCGGCCTTCGAAGATAATCGCTTTTTGGATAGAAGAGCTTTTTCGATAGCGGAGCTCAAAGAACCATATCTGGTTTACAGTAATTGAAAAGTTGATGAACTCTCCAGATAACCTAAGGAATTCACTCGAAAAAATGCTTTTTTAGCGGTTCGAAGATTTCAAATGAAGATTTGAAGACATGAGTTCACTCAAAACACATTTATTCTCCTCATATACCATCTCATATTCGCAATACAAAATCAGAAAATTATTTAAAAGTCTACAGGATTCCAAAGAACCAAATCATATAGATGGCTTAGACTTCGAATAGATTGAGCCGCAAGATCTCCAAAACATGAGGTGCAACTGCTGAATAAAATAGCTTAGAATATGTATTTTATGTTAGGTTGTGGCGAGTGAGATGGCGTTTAGACGTATATTAAAGAGATAACTTCTTGGAAAAGTTAGTATACTTTAACAGTCCAAGAAATACTTTCAACATATTACACGGATATCCAAGTAAAACCAGCTTTAAAAAGGTGAATCAACTGAGTTCAAAATAGAAGGAAGTTAAAATTGTTAACGGAATTAGAGAACACGCATGATAAGCAAGCTATAATGGAAGGATAGAGAATCAGAATCAGGGAACAGGCAAGATAGACAACCTATATGTGGCTAGGTATTGAAAGAAATGGAAAAAGTAACAATGAAAGCGAATAGTAAACAGTTTTGGTGTGAACTAATTTCCCATGGCAGGATAGAGCCGTTTAACAGCAGAATATTTGTCCTAAGTGGATAGAATGAAAAGAGATGGGTTAAGCAAAAAAAAAAGGTTCCAGAATGGTTTTTTTTTTATATAATAATGATATATGCGAAATAGCTCGATAAAAACTGTAGAAAAAGGTCAAACTAGCAATTCGATACACGATTTAGCCATGGCTGACTGTATAAACGGGAACTTTTTTGAGTTATTGATCGGAGTCCTTATATGGACAACTCGTTTATTTAACAAGATATCTTCACGAAATTTGATATTCAGTATATTGTCCAAAGAAACGTTATAATATTGGAACATATTGTTGAGATCAAAAAACTATAGCATATAGCTGCTATACAAACTGAACGATCAAAATAAAGTTAAAGTTCTTTTTATAGCTTTTTATGCTCTAAAAAATGCAGCGGTAAAGGGGTTTAAAGCTGCGCTGCAGTCGACGTTTTGTTTTTGTATAATTTATATATAACATGTGCTAGTATTTGCGCTCACCACTGTTACATTTGTGCATTCACCAGCTGACCAGCTGTGGAAGCATAGAATTTAGTTGGCATTTACACATATATAAGCATATGTGAGAATTTATAGTATATAAATTTGTAAGCATGTACATATGTATTTGTGTGTGTATTTAGTGATATTTTGCATTGTTGTGTGTTTGTATTTTCTTAAGTGCGTTTATGCTATTCAACAATTACACTAGTATAAAGTACTATAAGCGCATATCACTTAAATTGACAACTAAATGAGTGTAGGAAATACAGAAATACAAAAGCAAATAATTTTACATGCGGTTAGAGGCATATAAGTGTGTGTCAATGTATGCTTGTAATAACTGAGACAAATAAATAAACTGTCTTTTGTTTGAAAATTAAATACGTAAATTGTGCTGATTCGAAGGTGAATGATGAAAAATGTGTACGTATGTGTGTATATGCATATATGTATGTATAGAAAAACATATATGTAAATATGTAAAATTTGCTGTTTTTGCTCTCTTACTTATTTAGCTAACTAACCATCAAATGTTCTCTCTTTAATGCATTTCACTTGGAAACATCTGCTTTTGTCAGTTTCTAAGCAACTTGTTCAGTTGCATTTATTTTTTTTTTTTTTTTCTGTCAGCTCTACAATAGTTGCATTGAATTTTGATTAAAATTGCTCAGCAAAAGTGCAGTAATCAATTACATTAGAGCCTGTTCAGTGCTTCATCATTATTAATTTATATTTTTGCCTATTAATCACAGTCAAATCACTGGACCAAAATTAAATTAAATACTTAATGAAAATATATTGAATGTAAGCATATGAAAATCATATAAGCTACACAATACACACGTCACATTAATTACATTATATAAATTAACTCTTACATAACAATAGCAGCACTTACATACATATATACTGACATAATACAAAATAATGCCTACATTGATATGTAGTATATGTATATGTATATCCCCAATTTCGCATCTAAGCTGCCTGTCTAGTCTGTCATATTATTATCTTCTGCGCTTTTAGCCCGTTATAGCTTTGGGCAAAGCCGCGCGGCTGATTGCAATTTGCAATTAAAATGCCATAAACATCATATTTAAGCGCAGTGTAATAATCACTTTATCTATTTGCGGCTATTTGGTGGATTAATTGTGGTTGCCGAAATTTGAGTGAGAAATTTACGATAATTACTTATGCATACCGAAGCTGTTGTTTCCCTTCTATTGGGAGTGGTTACTACGTGACGGATTCCAAACCCAGCGACCAACCTTGCTAGGTGATGAGTATAAATATTTCCACACCTTTATAGAGCGAGCCGCTTGCTTCAATAGCGACTTTTGCTCGCAGCCGCAACTCTGGTGAACAGAAGCTGAAATTAGACTTCAAATAGTCTTTAAATTGAATATGTCGGAGTATCTCTGCTGAAGCTTGCTCTTTTATAGCTGTAATTATACAAGGGTTGCTCTCGTTTTCAGTGTTCGCAGCAAGGACATATGAGAAGGAATTGAGTATAGGCCTACAACTGTAACTGCTTACCCATATCTATACTTCATTATACCCCACGATTTATGGCCCTTTGCGCATTGCACATTGCACACAGCACCAATGGAACTGTACGAGATATACGGGGACATTGACATATGTAGTTCAGCGAATGAAGAGACGCTGGCTATGTCATGTTGTCCAGATGGAAGAGAATACTCCAGTGTTGAATGTTTTCGATTCAGTGCGCGCCGGTGGAAGTAGAGCAATAGGAAGATCTCCACTTCGTTGGAGAGATCTTTTTTCAGGCAATAGCTTTACTTGGATCGATCAGTTTGTTGACCGTTGTCGGGGGCTGGCGAGTAGTGAGCAGGTTGTTAGTGAAAATAGGCCTAGTGCAAATTTCCAGGTCGATATCTTCACAAATGAGATACTAGTTCGCTAAATCGACTGAGCCCGTCCTTCAGATCATTTATATATAGTTATTTTATAGGGTGTCGTCGTTTCCTACTTAAAACTATGAGTTTACAGAATTTAATGTACTTTATTAAGCGATCATTCATTTTGAGGTATTTCTGGAGTTCGGTTACGGTGTAAAAAAGTGTAAAAAGAAACTTATTCCTTACCTGATAAATATGTGTAAAAATATAGCATCCCAATTTCAAGCCAATCGGCCCAGCCGTTTCGGAGAACATTTCCTCACTCACTCTGGTAAACGCGTTTCGAAAAATCAGGCGTTTTCGGTTTTGAGAGCCAATTATACTAAGTTAAAAGACTTACAAAATACGCGCATATATCCGTAACTATTTACCGTCACCACTTCGGATAATATGCAACTCCTTAAATAGATTGTAAGTACTGAGGGCCTTAAAAATACTCTTTTATTTATGCCTTGTGGAAATTTGTGTGTTAAAGTTTTTTGAAATTAGTGAAATCTATTTAAAATGGGACGAGTTTTATGAAAGCAGTAAAATCTCGTTAAAGTTAGCGAAAGCTCTTTCAAATTAGTTGAAGTTTTTTAAAGTAGATCGAGTTTTCTGAAAGCTGTGAAACCTCATCAAAGAAAGCTATGTTGGATGTTATGTTGGATATTAAAAGTCGTATGGGTTATACAAAAATACGATACAAGCAATCAACACCCTTTTTAAATATTTAAATTAGCAAGTAGTGAAAGCTCTGCTAGCAGGAAATATACAAAAAGTGAATCACATAAGCAAAAAAGTCTAACTAAATTATAGTGAAAGCGATTTTCAAACACTAATACTGGAAATTTGGCTGTTAAGCAGCGCTGAAAAAATTCTATCTTGTTTTATTATGTAGTGAAAGCTTTTAAAAATGGAACAAAGTCAGAATTTCATACATTTTTACTTTAAATTAATAGTTAATGATAATTGCAAAATTTAGTTCATTGAATTCACTAGAAAGTGAAAGCTTTCTTAAGTGAAAGCCCGTTGCATTGAAATTCCTAAGAAGGATTTACCGATTTTATCATGAAATCCAAGAAAAAGCTTTGCCCGCCAATGAAAGCTCCAATGAAAAATATTGCAAACAAATTCAAACTCAATATTTCTCATTGTATTGAATAGAGAAAAGTAAAGGTATTTTTATTATTATTATTTTTCGGTTACAAAAATGGCGATTTCGGCGAAAAATATGTATTTAACTACCTCTCCCTACCAGCGTAAACCTATTAAATGAAATTCCAAAAAATTCTTAACAAATCGTTTGTTGTTTTATGAGGAGATTACCTACTTTTTAGGTAATCAACGTGTGTTTACCGTCCTTTACCTACCTCCTCGCTACCTGTCTCTTTCTTCACATTGCTACGCGCTAGTATAAAAGCGCATACACGACAGCACTCTACTTAGTTCACAATCAACAGTCCGCGTTCTAACTGCAGCGCAAGCCTCTGTCATACCTCATCGATCACTACGCTGCCTACTTGCCATGTCCTACTTTCACTCTAGCTACACCTTCAGCATTGAGGGCAGTACGCGTACCTTCCATCATCGCTGGCGCATGGCCGGACGTGTGTACGAGTGTGACGCTTGCGGCACTACATGCGATGTACGTGCTGCATATTCGCAACACTGGTCCAGTGTCGGGCGTACGCATTGCAGCGCCGAGCAACGCACGCAGCTGAAAACAATAGAGGAGCAACGCATAAACAATTTCATACTCTGCAACGAGCGTAACAGGAGTACTAATGAATTCTTGCTGGACGCCGGCATACAAGCTATACCACAGTTGTTGCGCCTACTTTTTCATGACGCCGGGCGCCTACACTTTCGTTTGAGCTTCTATGTGCGCGCATTGAACGAAACGGATTTTCTATTCTGCAGTAGCGAATTGGCGATAGAGCATCACCTGGATATTAGCGAGACTGTGGATGTACTATTTCTCATGTTACTGGAAAAAATCGAAGCCTATATGTACGCTTGTTATCCCACTCGCGCTGCCGAGTACAGCGTGAAGCGCATAAAAATTTATGTACGCCGCGAATTAAATAGAACAGAATCAGTATCAACAACAAAAGCGCCCATGAAGTGCATACTGCCGCTGCAGTATCGTGTAAAGCACGCCACCGCTGCACCTAGCGCGCAGGCGGTCAGCGCGTCGGTTGCTGCTGATGCGAATCTTTATTGCTTTCGCATTTGCGCGCGCACGCAAGAGTTGTACGTGGTGCCCTATCAGCTCGGCAAATGTCCAAGCAATGCATGCGATAGTGAAGTGCAGCGCGCGCAACAGACTTGGGATCGCATAGGCTGTGGCGCGCATTATATACAACTGGAGAGTATTGATGGCGCCCAACAACAGCTTTTGGAGATCTCGAACATAACGCGCTTTCTACGCACCGATGAGGAGGATCATGTGCACACGTGTGTCCAATGCAAGGCAAATTTTACACAGCGCACTAAGTTCCAGCTACACAAGGCGCTCGATTGTGGACGCGGCTTTGAGGTACTACAACTGGACAGTGATAATCTGGAGATTTACGAGCACTGCCTCCAAATGCGTTGTGACAACTACAAATGGCCGCTGTTTGGTATAATAGAATGAGAAGGGGGACTTTAGTACTATAATTTTTAGAAAATTTTTAATTTATATGAGAAAAATTAACATATGAGAAAAAAATGAAATCTACTTTTATTAAATTTTTGTATTCGACAAGATTGGTTTATTTCCCTCGAAGCATTTTGTTCGCTGCAAAAAAATGCAATCCATTTATCTGCCCTTTTGGGTACTTATTTTTATACCCTCGCAACAAAGTTGCTAAGGAGAGTATTATAGTTTTTTTCACATAACGGTTGTTTGTAAATCCTAAAACTCAAAAAGTCAGATATAGGGTTATATATACCAAAGTGTTCAGGGTGACGAGTAGAGTTGAAATCCGGATGTCCGTCCGTCTGTGCAAGCAGTATCTTGAGTAAAAATTGAGATATCTTGATGAAACTTGTCATGCGAGAGTATCAAATGTTCGGTGACACCCGAACTTAGCTCTTCCTTACTTGTTTGACTTCTTCAACCTCCTGCCTCTCACAACTGTTCTTAATTCAATTTGAAATAATCTAGGCTGTCTTCCCATCACTAGGCAATTTATCACTCTCAATTCCTTCATTGCTGTCATTTAACAATTTCCGCCAATTTCTCTGCCAATTAAATTCAAATTTAATCAGTTCAACACGAAATTTCGTCGCGAATTAACTATGATAGTGCCGCCAGGTGTTGCTGATGTTTGCTGTGGCCACAATGCTAATTAGCTGGCATAAGCGACAGCTGCCAGGTTAACTTACCACTTTCCGCTTCTCTTATACTCACCACCTACCACATCAACTCACAAAACTAACTGTGCATTTGCTTATTCGTTGATTTGTAGAAATTACGCTTAGTCGTCTTCACTTTGAGTTAAGAAAACTTCCACGAAAGCATGGCTTCAACGCCGCGTTCTTATATAATTATTGTTTGATCAAATAAATTTATTAAAGGTAATTAGTTGCATGTTCGTGTATATGTATGTGTTTGAAATAGCATATCTCATAGCCACAGGTGTGCCTTAAGAAGGATGTAATTACAAATTCATTTGAGCAGAAATTACGCAAATTAGTTCGGAGTATGTGTCTAAACGCCTAGCAAAAAACTTTGAGCTTTTTAATGAATCTTTATACCAAAATTAGTTAGCTACTTGAAGGATTTACCATATGTTATTCAAGAGAATGAAAGGAAACCAAGTCAGAATCTATCAATTAGTTATTTAAAGTAAAAGCTTTTGACTGTTAAGTGAAAGCTCTTATTTGATTTGAAGTTAAAGCAAGTTGAAGTTGCCGAATGTTTCAATTTAACTAACATTTTTTAATCCATGAAGTATAAGGTCTGTATACGTATTGCATTGTTGAAGCTTTTGACCCCAAAGTGAAAGCTCTTTTTAAATTTTAGGGTAAATCAAATTGAAGTTGTCAAATGTCAAAAGTAAAATAGCATTTGTGCGAAATATAACACATTTAAATTAGTTTGTTAAAGTAGAAGCTTTGACGTCACAGTGAAAGCTCCTTCACTTGCATTTTAATTAATAGCAAGATTACTTGGTCGAATGTCTAATATATTATAAAAGTGATGTTGCAGGAGATGAAACCTATTAATTGTTTTGTTAAAGAAAAAGCTTTCGACGGCACAGTGAAAGCTGTTATTTCATTTTAATTAAAACCAAGTATATGTTGCCGAATATCTAACTTTAGATATACCTTGTGATTTTCGGATAATTCAAATATATTCATAAAGAACTTAAAGTTAAAGCTTTCGGCACTGGGAAAGCTCTTATTTTATTTTAATGAAAAGAAAGTGTATGCTATCGAATATACATTACTAGATAAAAATTTTGAACCTTCGGGTGTGTAAAATCCATTCATAACAATCTTAATGTGAAAGCTCTTAACACAGTGAAAGCTCGTATTTGCTGTATTTTGTTTTAATTAAATTAAAAAAAAGTGTAGGTTGTGGAATGTCTAATAATATATAATAAGTGTGAACTTTCCAAAGTTAAATTCTAATCCCAAAGGATCTGAAGTGGAATCCTGTAACGCTACAATGAAAGCTCGTATTTTTTGGAGGCTCATATTTGGTGTATTAAGTTTTAGGTTGTCGCATGTCTAAAAGATATAACAATTTCCAGAGTTAAATTCGCACATAAAGCAGTAATTGTGAAAGCTTGTAACGCCATAGTGAAAGCTCTTATTTTATTGTGATTAAAAATAAATGTAGATTGTCGAATGTGTAAATTTGGATAACGTTTGCGAACTTTCGAGACATAAAGTCTATTTAATAAAGCCGAATTAAAATTAAGGTTGAAGTTTTTGACGCCAATGTGAAAGCTCTTGTTTGCTTTTAATCAAAGCAAAAATCAAATATGTAAAAGTATGTTCATGTCATTTGTTATATCCTATAGCTTATGTAGTCATTTAATTTTATAAAGAATTATCAAAAGACAAAAATAATCCAGCTTTTAATCACTTTTTGAATAATCTTTTTTGATTTTCTTGAGCGTTTCTTTATTGACTGTGTTTTACCATAAAATTTCTCTGTGAAATCCCATTTGTGTGCTTTGGTTTATATCTATAAATATCTCCACAATTGGAAATTTATGTCTTGCATTTCCTAGCTCATCAAATATTCTAAATTTGTGTGACTCCGTGCCATCAAAAGTAAAACAAATAACACTTGAAAAGTTTTGCTGAATTTGCCGCTCTCTTTCAATGCTTTGCGTTCTGCCAAGCGCATTGCATTCGCTCTTCCGTTCGCAAAAGCAAGCACTTAAGCATTTGCCAACTGCCACGCAAACATAAATCCCCACCAACCGCAAATAAATTTTCTTCAAATGTCAACTCAAAAGAAAACTATACGTGCGTGTGGAAGCACACTCATTTCATACACACAAACAAATGCATATAAAGGCGTATGTGTTTGCATAAAAATAAGAAAAATAATTGTAAATAAATTACGAAAGTTTTATGGCTAAACGAAGGCAAAGAGCACATGGCTTGCCGGAAACCTTTGAGAAATTTGCAACCAGAGTTGTATTTCAAAAACAATGTAGAGCATGCTATAAACTCGTGCTCGATTAGCAAGTGAGTGAAGCCGGCAACGATCACAAAGACGATTTTGTATTTTTGTTAGAGGTCTCCTAACACTTTCGGGTCTGATTTCTTGTCTACTGTCTTCCTATATATTCGTAGACTTTATGGCTCATATTTAAGGTTCACAGTCACAGAAGTCATAAATAATTTTGTCATCAGTGTTACAGCCGACAGGATACTTGTTAGAGAGCTTATCGATTGTAATGAGGTATAGTCATGCTTGTGGTTCCAATTCCTACTCTTGCGTTTCTCGGTTTAAACGTTCACTGTTGTTTAATTGCAGCGTCTATTCACCTAAGGTTCGATTGCGAGGGGGCGTCGGTATTGAAACTTGCGGCTCGTTTTATAAATGTGTAGAAAACTTTATACCCCTACCCTAGCAAGGTTGTGAGCTGGGTTTGAGATCCGCCACGTAAAAACCACTCCCAATGAAACAGAAACAACGGCCACCGCAGCAAACGTTATATGGATTATTATTCAAACGCATGCGCTTGTAATGTTCTATACCTAAATTGGGGAGTTGCCGCTGCCCAGCTGGTTAACGTCCTCGTTAAAATAAAGGCAGACATCAACGCCGTAAAAGAACAGTGATRGACAGCTGATTGAGACTGATCGACTTCGCAGGGGCCCGAAATATGGTTGTATGTAGCATTAGATTCTACCACAAGAAAATTTATCTAGCCACTTGCCTGTCTCCGAATCGAAAAGTTCAAAACTAGATCGATCATGTTGTGATATTTGGAATTAATGCCTACAGTATCCTTGAAGTGCGTACGCTTCGAGGATCTAACATCCTTCGGTCTCTTTCTCTCTCATCTTCTCTCACCATCTCTCTCTTTCTCTTTATTTAAATATCTTCTTCAGCTTTGTATTGGTGCTTACCTCTTCACCACGTTTTAAATTTATTTCTCTCGCTCATTATTGATCTCATTTCCCTTATCACATTATCGAAATATCCTATCCTTTGTATCGTTATATGCCTCTTTACCTTACTTCTCTCTCTCCCTCTCACTATTCGTATTTCTGTTTCTTTTATCTTTTCTGTTTCTTCTGGCTCTCTACTTCTGCCACCTTATTATATATTATATTATTATATAAATTCAGTACAATATACCCAAAAAATTACACTAAAGCTCCCTGCGGAGACTGAGGTACCACTAAAAATGCCACAATGCATAACTATATCCACGTGAACAAACAATAGTTGCCGCTAGCCGCAATACCTACCCACTTACAGCATTACTGTCCTTGACAACTGGCACCAAAAGGATTTACATAAGTAATTGTTGTGGTATTTCAAAGTTCAAGTCAGTAATGCAATTAGCATTAACGACAAACAAACAACTGAGCGCCGAACAATGGACTAATATATACCAGACAAACGGACAAATGAACAACACAATGGAATGCAACCAAAATATTCGCAAGCAACAGAGAGAATTTTAAGCTACCGCAAAGCGCAAACGTGCCCGTAAAGACGTTAGGTAGTAAGAAGTACTGCTGTATGCAGTAATGCAAATGGCAAAACAAATGCGCTTCAGTTAGGTGTCTTAAAGTAGAAAACAAAAAATGGAAGAAGACAAAGAATAATAGACAGACATAGCTATTTGCCTCACTTGCGTCCAGATTTCTATGTGGGTGTAGAAAACCATAATATTCATGAAATTATAGTTAATGATGACAATTAACTACTTTAAAATAGATAAGTACCTTAAATATTAGTATTAAAAATGATAAGGTCATTAAGATGGCATGTTAACAACAAGAGTAAACACTCCGTGAAAAAGAAGGAAGTGATTAATGAAATCATTTCAAAGGAGACAACAGAAGACTCACATATAAGTGTTTTCACATTTTTCACAGTGAAACAACTGCCAAGGGGGGTTTTCCGTTTTTGCCTCATACTTGAAGGCCGAGAGCAATAATGAAATACATGTTCGGCATAAGGATATAACGAAATTTGTAAAAGTAGCTTTTAAGCACCCACGGCCGGTCACGTGGTGTTTGGTTCAGCTGAAAATCCAGTGCCCCAGTCTCTGCGGTACTTTTGCTTCGCTCCTCTTTTCCTTCTGTTGTAGATGGCTCTGATAGCTGTATATCATCATTTGTATAACTCTGACCTCTGTATAAAGTTATTGTTCTTATTTTGTGAGAGGCGGCATAAATTGAGCCGCAATCCTTAACTATCATGCATTCGATATCTAGGTGTAAAAAATGTCTAATAGTATGTACTTTTACGTAACTCACACTTTCACTTCTCTCTATACGAAGACCCTCGTACTGTAGAATTTTAAGTGTGAAAATTAAGCTTAGTATTCGCTTTTACAGTGATTCTGAAAATGAGTTCGAATCTCTACTACGAACTAAGGATCCGATTTTTGTTATCATTCCAAATGACTGTTGGATTCATAGCCCAGTTGAATAAGAATGTAGAGCATTGCACTTGGTGGTTCCGTCAGTATTTCTGTTAAACTGTTGTCAAAATTGCCTGCTTCGGAAGGGTGCAAACATTAGTCAAGTTTAAAAGTGATCAAGAAAATAATTTAACGTTGGAATTATGAAATGTCAATCCGAATTTTCACCTTTCTGACAGGTGGAAAATAATGTAAACCTTGTTCTGACTACTACTTCTGAAGGATTCTTGTCAACATCGCCTACTTCGGACTCACGAAAGACCTAGACAAGTTTAAAATCATTATACGTGTGCCATAAGTGTACGATAACCAACGAACAAATAAAACACATTTTTCCATATTTTTAGATTTCAATACTTTTATTTGCGAAAATTTAATTTTCGAATATTTCCTTATGTGCATTATTATTATACATACCACACACGACTTTATTCATACATTTTAAATTTTATATTAATTAATTTTAATAGAGATATAGTCAATATTGGCACACTGTAATATAATTAAAACTAATAAAATATGAATTAATTAAATATCAATATAATTAATACTATTAAACGCTAAATTTTGAATTTTTACACAACGCACTTTAATATTTCTTTTTATTGATTTTAATTTTGTTCGGCGCTCACTTTAAATAAATTAAATATGCAGCTGACAGCAGCAAAGATTGGAACCGCGCCAATGTCACCTCACATTTCCGCCACAACCGCAACCGCCGCAACGACAGTAGCAGCAGTAACGGTAAGGAGCCTCAGCAACAGCGTCAGCTGAGTTGTCAATTGTGGCAGCTGCCGCAGCTTAACTTTCACTGTCAACTGTCAGGCAACTGTCAACTTTCGCCTGCGCGTTTTCTTTGCTTTGCCGGAGCACTGCTTACGCCCGCTCTCTCTACTTAACGCCGCACAACAATAAAGAAAAATAAGTCTTATTATTGTTGTCCGTACTTTTGGGCCAGTGCAAGGTTGTCACGTTTCACGAAATTGAGCAACGCTGCGTTTCCACGTACACGCACCACGTAATGTAACCCCACGCTCTTCCTCACTCTTTCTCTCTCTCTCATTATTAGCAAGTGCTAGTGCGCTTGTAGGCAACGTGGAAGTTGCAGAAACAGTGCAGCACGACGCTTGGCTGACAAAGTTTAAACTCATCTCAATTTACTTCGAAATTAAATTTTCGTTATAGTCACGTTTCGTCAGCGTTTGATGCTTAAATTTCCAACATTTAATTGTGTCACTCTGCGCGGGGGAGCAGTCGACGTGCGAGCACAAGCGTTGCTGTGCGCGCGGGGCAGAGGGATGTGTGCTGACACACAGCGTTGATTTTTGCGCTTCTCATTGTCTGCTCCAGGCGCATTCAGTCTGCACATCACATCAAATAGAATGGTGAATCAATCGCAAAACTTTAATCTTTATTGCGAAAATAAGTTGGGAGAAATTAACTTTTTACATGCACTCAAGTATGAGTAACTGAAATGAGAAGAATGAGTATGAAAAATGAGTTAAATAGTACAAAGAGCATTTTTAATTTTTTCATGAGTTGATTAAAAATGTTAATAATTTTTCTCGTGAACATATTTACTATTAGTCTTAAAATAAAATATTAAAACTATATTATCCACTATTCATAATTTTCATGCAAATTTTTATACATGTGGTTCCTAAGAGGGAATAAACCGCATATAATTTAATGCTATTGCCAAGAATCTAGCTTTATTAAGAAGATAAGGGTTTGCCATTTAAGTCCGTTTTAAAAAAATTACTTTAAATCTGTGACCGAGGCAGTAAATGGAATAAATTCCAGCCCAGATTGACGCCTTGTGTCGGCAATAACCCGCTAATATTTTCTTTTCGCGATCTTTTCGGCATAGATAAGCGACCCACAAAAAGTAGTCCAATAGCCTTGAATATACTTGAATTATTGGTTTCAAAAGATTCCTTAAATAAATGTTTCGATGCTTGTATGGCAACGCCATCTTGTTGGAACCTATAATGGCTCTTATTCGATACACTACTCCTCAACAATAATAGCGTTGTCGTTGCGAATCTTCAGTGTACCTTACGTAGTATTATCCACTAGAGAAAACTTAGTCGTTGTCCGTATTACCGACTCTGCTGGGCGATTATGTCGCCGCTATTGGCAATATTGGACGAAGCGCGCAGTGCTTTGCGAGAACTGAATTATTATTGTAGAAATAAATTTTCACGATTATCAAACGTTGTTCCGGAGTTAGTCTGTTCATTATGAAATGACACATCAAACTAACTATAACTCAAGTAACAGCTATCAAAAACACCAACTCCGAAAAAAGTATTGATACATTGAATAACACACGTCTAAAAACCGCGGGATTTGGGGAAGAATCTTGCTACCAAATTACTTTTCGCACGCTAAACGCTATCTATATTACTTTTTTTTTTTTGCTAACAAGTACTTTCCAAAGAAGTTTAACTGAACAATTGCTATTATTTTGTTCATTTCAGATATATATTTTTGCTATATTAACATTCAACTCTTGAATCAACCATCGGTATTGGGTAAGTACATACATATTTTTATTAAATTATTTCCGGTAGATATTTTTTGCTGACAAAAAAGTCCTCGGAATTATATTTTGTCGCCTTCAAAGTGATCTCCATCAGTTATAATACACTTATGCTAAGTATTTTTCCTGAGGTCGAAGATCGTCCAAAACGAGGAATGTCTTCAACGATCTCTCGACCGTCTATGAAGGCTCTGTGCCGCTCGTAGGCTTGTGTTTTTGATAACATTGAATCAACGTAAACGCTTTCCAATATTCATTTAACAGGAGAATTTATTTACATTTTTCGAGTGCTTTTTTGTCACAATGTAATCAGTGTTAATAAAACTTATTGGATATTGTGAAAAAAAAATTCGGGATTCTAAAAATTATCGCCTTTAATTTACCAATTATATTCAGAAGAAATTGTCATACATATTTTAAGGATCATTTTCGGAGAGTTAAAATAAAGATTTAGTTCTCTTCATTATTACTTTAGAGATTGAGGTCTTTCTAAATATATTTCAAAATATTTAAAACATTGCATTTAAGTCTCATTTTAATGTCTCGGGGTTGCTGTTGCTGTTGTTGTAACGACAGAATTCTGCCGAGTTGACAGTCCTTGGCCGGATAAAAATCCGGGTCCGTTCCGGTTTTCTTAGCCCCGACTGTCGTGGGAACGGTTGTCGGGGTTGCTCAATACTTCCTATTGAAATTTTAAAGATAATTAAGTTTATTGTCTTCTGATAACAGGGACGTAATATGCCTATTATTCTTGTCGTTGCTTTAAAACACTATCTAACTTCGATCGCATATTTTATTTAATTACTAAAAAAAACCTTTTAGTGCTATGCGAAATAAATAACATTTTTCGGGACTGAGTTCGGAATTAATGTCAATATGATTTATAATGTCTAAGTAAATTGGACAAAATAACTGAACTTAGTTAATATTTTCCGGGTACTAAATTCGGGATTAATATCAATAGTCGGGACTGAGCTCGGTATTAATATTATTTATAAAGTCTAGATATATTTGAAAAAATAACTGAACTAAATTAAAATTTTTCGGGACTAAATTCGGCATTAATAACAATGTTCGGGTCTGAGTTCGTGATTATTGTCAATATTATTTATAAAGTCTAACTATATTTAACAAAATAACTAAACT